>NW_025763707.1:0-105184 GCF_020744475.1 Fusarium redolens
GGTAAACCCCGAAACAATATGAACTTTCGGGCTATTGTTACAATCCGTTCCGACGGTCAGAAAGCTCATCCGGCGCTAGAGGGCGCCATGTCATTAACGTTCGTGTCCAAGAGGCGTGAAAATCTACTACTATTCACGGCGCAATTGTGAACGGTCCACTTCCAATTGAGAGACCATAGAATGCTCTTATTGCTGAGAAGGCGACTGGGCCGCCGCCAATAGTAGCAATTTCGCGAGCCATAATGTATCGATATGGAAAACAGATAATTAATTTTAGCAGGGAATGAGCTGCAAGTCTGTTGGAATAGGTTTTTGCAAGCAAGAATCGAAACAATGGCAATCAGAGACTTTAATAGATAGACATTAGCGATTTAGCTATACATAATACGGCGATCAGGAACGTACGTGTACTCCCCCCGGCGCTCCTGGATTCAATGAGACAAGAACGCCCCAAGCAGCGCGGGCATAGAGCGGATGGGCGGGCAGTGTCGCATCGCAGTTGCGGATGTAAACGCGGGACTCAAGCAGCAGTGTGTTGCAAGGTGTAAAGGCGGGGTACCGAGACAGACGAGTATCGAACATTATCCTGTCAGGGTGCAGGCGGGGCCAGAAGTTACCATACTGCGCAGACAAGTTGAATGAAAGAAAGGTGGACTGTTCACGCTGCAGATACTAAGGTAGGCCTATACGTAGACAGAAAGACCGGCAGAAACAACTTCAAGATGTTCCTCTCGTCATTGAAGCTTCTGATGCAGACAATCACGTGGCGTCACGGAACAGCAATTATCACTACAAGCATTTATAGGACTCTTCGCGATTAATTATGCTATCTTAAAGGCAGATAACCAGTATGTATCCAGACCTCCCTGGTTTACGGCTTACAGCTGCATCTTAAAGCTAGACAGGACGGTGACTTGTCATCCTCTAGACCCAAGCGACTTGCTGTAACGACTATATTGCTAGGAACTATCCAGTTCTGTACCAACTCCGGAGCTTTGAAGTAGATCGAGTTCTCCCATCTGGATTGCCCTTGTCCAATAACTGGCCGCTTCTTGATGCTCGCCTCATCTTCTCCACTCTTTACCCTCCAAGTAAACTCTTCTATATGAATTTCCACACCAATTGGGTTCTGGGCGTATTCAGACGTTACCATGAACTGATGAGCTTCCTCGGCCGTGGCGAAGTTGTCAACCTGAAGTTTAATCTCGTTGCCATCAGGATCAAAATAGTACATGCTCGTGCTCATCCCATGATTGACTGGCCAATGCGGCTCAATGCCCTTGGCCGTTTTTTGCTCGTAGCTCTTCACTAAATCGGCCAGACTGTTGAGAGTGAAGGCAATGTGATAGATTTCAGACGCGGTGTGTTTGCTGCTGATCACTCCGTGGCCGGGGTCTTGCACGATGACCAGGTTTGCGTTTTCTCAAATGAGATCAACCACGTAATAGTCTCTGATGTCCGTAAAGAATGAATCTCTACAGTGTATTATAGACTCTCGTACACTTTTATACCTCGCCAGCCATGCAATAAGTGAACACGGGCCAATGGACAACTGTCACCAGAATGTACTTTTTGCGTGTGTTATGCCGGTTCTCACCACCGACCTGTTGCCGCCATTATCATAACAAGGTCCAATCATTAGACAATAATTGATTCTCTGTGAGAAGCAAAGGGGGCTTTGGCCGACGTTCTCCGGAATAGTGGGTATATCCCCGACTTCGACAGTGCTTTACGGGTTGGCACTGTTGGCCAGGCAGTCATCCATTTTTATGCCCATAAGCTACATAGCTACATATTGACCTGATAGCTCTTTTCCAAGGCGTCTCACAACAGTCTTCTGAAGGGAAATCCTTTACTAGAACTACAATGTCAGAAATCGACCAAGAACTCACGAGGCACCCGGTCGAGCATCCCTCTATCGGTTGTATTCAAGGTATCAGTAGGCTACCAGAAGTGACTCAATATTTGGGGATTCAATATGCAACCCTTGAACATAGGTTCTTACGAGGCGAACTGAAGCAGTATTCTTCAGTACCTGGTAGTAGACTAGATGCTACAACATATGGGTAGGTACAACTTCACACTATTTATACCCTGCGACTCAGTCCCTCATTCTAGACCGATACCTATGAGCCCCTCAAATGGGTGAGAATGGGAGCACACACTCATACAACATTCACTGCGTTTCCGTCTTCGGCCTCATTCCGACACAGAATGCCTGACGCTCAATATCTCAGTCCCGAAGTCCAGCGATAGGACCTGGTGGTCTCCGGCATAGCTTCCCATTGCGTGCTTTCTGCTTAAGGGTTGATCACATTTTTGAATTCGGACACTCAGTTCACAGGGTGCCCGGCGTGGTGGTACAACGTACGCTGTAAGTGGCTGTCTCACACTCATCGGTATATCTTCTCATCTCGGGCTATAGATGCTATAGATTTACACTGCTCGGCCAGCATTATACTTCCAGCCCAGCTGTGCAACTTTGGCGATGGCAGTTCATTTGAACAACTGCCTACAACATTCCTTGAACAATGTCTACAGTGCCTTTCAAACTATAAAGAACTGAGTAGTGTCGCTAGGAAATCTATAAAGCTTCTGAAGGATGCTGCTGGAAGTCTATCACGAAGTGGAAATCCTCCGGGTGACAACTGGGAGAAGGCCTCAATTACCCGCCACGCCGTCTCTCAGAGTCAACCAAATCTGTGCGACGTTTGTCTTAACCAGGCACTGAGCCCATACCACATGGAGGGTCATTCGGGCAGGGCTCCCTTATCGAAGCATCCAATAACCCCTGGAACAAGATATTGGGCTCACAGAGAGCGACGGAATTGTAGCAGTTCTAGAGGCCGACCATCTCCAGGGACTCAATGACTAATTCTGGTCTATAAATCCTGGCGATATGTTACAATGGCCTCTGATGCCATTTATTTGTCAGTTCGAAAACTTACCAGAAACCACCGAGCCGCAAAACTTTGAATGACATAAATTGTGGTCTTGAAAAAAAGCACCACGTATAAGATATTATAGTTGTGTCAGGGACGAGAAGACTTGAGTCTACGAACACGCAAGCGAACGCCACGTCCGCACCAGGTGATGTATTACTGTATATCTCCTTACTGCCGATCTGGCTTATGCCCTCGGACTAGGTAGAAGATTAGCAGTTATCTTGGTATTTTCCGCTTCCAGCCCCCACGGCAATAGCCCGTTTTGAGTCAGAAGAATTAAATAGCACAGCCCTATCTTCAAGATTGAAAGTGAGAAGATATATAGCAATTATCTATTAGAAATACCAATGCTGCTATAAGTTCTGGCTCATGTACATCTATTCATTTTCCAGTAGCCATTCTCGGAACCAGTAGACCGCTGCATTCTTGGCTCTTTCCATCCCCCTTCTCCTAGCTTATTGAGGTTTCCGCGAATAGCAAAGCCATGCTCAAGCCCAGGAAAGTACTAGGATGACCCGATTACTGTACTCTTTCAGCTCCTCTGTGAACATCGGGTCCATCTCAGGAGCGATGATTTGAACTGGAACGGCCAAACCGTCAATCTCGGTCTTCTCGACCATCGTTGGGTGTGCCACCGAGATGCAGTCGGCGAGTTGTTTATCTTTGGCTCCAATATGAAACGCTCCCCATCCTCCGATGCAGAAGCCGAAGACTCCGAACCGGCGATACGAAGCTTTGAGTACCTCTGCAGTTTTAATGATCTCAGGCCCTCTCACAGCCTTACTGTTTCGCGCCAAGAATGTTGGAAGATCGAGCTCAGCGCATCGCATGTCGTTCAGTATGATGTCAGCTGCAAGAATCTCACCACCAAAGCTAGAGTCGAGCCAGTTTGGTCAGAAAATTCTTTCATTTAGCTTCTGCAGTTCAGGTCACTTACAAGTCAGGTATCAGAACGGTAGCTCCCACCTCCTCAGCATAATAGTCCGCCAAGACGGAGCAATCGATTCCGGCAACTTTGTCATTTCTACACTTGGGCGTTGCGTCCCACCGAAAGCCTTTAACACAGCAGTCAGCCATAATGAACGACCTGGGATGATCTGATAAGCGCAGTTCTTAAGATATCATTCTGATTAGAGAAATATTGACATTAATAGTGAAGTTTAATTTATTATTTTCCATTTTACTTACCAGCCTGCAAATAAAACCCAAGTTACTACATGCACAAAGTTCTCCGCTTTAACGCCGCAACTCTCAACCTCAAGCCAATAATTAAAGCCGCTATTGCCAGGCAGTAAGCGGATCGCATTATTACCTGGCTATGTATACAATGCCAGAGGAAAATAATCAATCACACATCATGAGCCATCAGAGATTGTACCACCTAGGCATCTCCAGGACAGATATCTGCGCAGTGGTCTATCTAATGTCTTGTTAGGGTATCGACGCGGCTGATATGCGGATATGTAGCGTGCGGCTATAATAGTGATATCCGCCGAAAGTCCGCAATAAGACGTTAGGCAAAGTAGGTTTATAATATTACTCTAAACTCCTCTTAATGCCACCATGAGCGGCGCTCTTTAGACTTTGTCTTTATAGTTGACATGAATGCCCACTCCATTCAGCCAGCCACTGAACTATGTCTTCATCCCCTGTCCTTGACGCTTCTGAAATCAATTTCTCTAACGTCTCCTTGCTACAGTTGATGAGATCAACACCGGAATCTCGCATCAGCGGGATAATTATCTCATGCCCGTCCTCCAATGCTTTCAAAAAGGGCAGGCCATTGTGCCATCCTGGAGACTTTGATTGTCCTCTTTCCATCAGTAGTTGTAGGACTTCACTGCTACAACCTTCTTCAAATGCTTCAAATAGGGCGGCCCCATGGTCGCTTAGTTTCGGTGACTCGCCCTCAAATAGCTGTGAGACAACATCCATATGTCCACCGTGCTCGAGAAGGAGTTTAATGCTCAGTTCATCAAATCCTATAATTGCACACTCCAGTGCCGTGAGGCCAGAGTGGCTAACGACCTCTGGGTCTGCCCCATTCTGCAGCAGCAGCCTGACAATGCGGCCACTGCCCCTTTCGCAGGCATGCATTAGGGTAGTACTGCCATCATGATCCACTATGTGTTGATTTGCTCCTTTCTTAAGCAGTAGTGCAGTTATGCTTTCATCTCCTTGATGGCTCGCTTTCATCAGGGCAGTCGGGCCTTTACAATCTTGAATATCCGGCTTGGCGTCATGCTGTAGAAGGACCTCGACAATCTTTTGATTACCTGCTCGGCATGCCTCCATAAGGGCAGTTCGATTTTGATAATCTTGAGAGTTTAAATTGACTCCTTGTTTGAGAAGCTCTTTGACGAGATCCTCATTCTTGGCCATCGCTGCCTCCATCAGGATCGTTCGCCCGTCAACACCACAAGATCTGGGGTTGACACCCATCTTGAACAATCGATTGTAAACTGACCGACTGCCATTTCGCACTGCTATGTTGATAGGAACCTGTCCAAACATGTTCGATATGTCGAACTTTGCGCCTTTGTCTAGCAGTAGATGGGCGATTTTGCCTCGATTTGACTCCGCAGCATAGTGTAGAGCTGTATTTCCATTGAATGCCACCACATGTATATCAGCGCCTCTCTCAATGAGTAGATTTACGATTTCGAAATGATTGGACTCGGTAGCTTCAAACAGAGGTGTGCGTCCATAGAAATCCAGGGCGTCGACATCAGCATTCAATGATAACAGTAAGTGAACAGTAGTAATCCAGCCAGCCTTCGACGCCCAGCCCAGAGCAGTTCGTCGATTGCTATCTTGTGAATTAATCTTAACCCCAGTCAAGAGCGATGGAATTACTCGATCAAGTCCAAAAAACGCAGCCATGTGCAATGCGTTGGCCTTGAAGTCTTCTCCCACGAGAGTGCTGTCTTGAATGGTGTAAAGGTGTATACTCAGTGCCAGATTGATCTTATCTTTGCAGCTGAGGAAGTTCAGGACGGCTTGATCAACCTCTGAAAGTGTAATGGTGGCGCGGGAGACGTCTGTCTCTCCAATTGGGGCAATGGCCTTAGGGGTATCCTCGGCGTTACGTACATGATGTCCCCAATTCAGTGCAGCATACTGAAAGAGTGCAATCCGGTCAAGAGGGTCCTTAGTCCATATCTGGACAACATCATTTACTGGGTCGGGCAGGTCATCCTGGAATTTCTGTAATGAAAGGTAGTTTATACATTGCTTAGCAAGGTAAGATTGCCCATGTGGGAACCACTGTCCCTTTCTGTCGAGGAAGTAGTCCTGTGCTGTGTAATGAACCAGCTGAACGGTCTCGGATGCCTCGCTGATCACAACTATGCCGCAACATGCCGAAAGTAAAAGATTAATGGGGCATAAATCTAGCTCGTCAACTTCGACCTGGTTTTCCTTTACAGCTATGGCAGCTTGGAGCTCTTTCACATAGAGCTGCCTCTCTGCGTAACATACCCAAGACAAAACTTGGTGGGCTCTGCGTCTGAAGTTTGCGTTCCGCCGGTTGATTCGATCCATCACCTCATCGTATGCTTCTGCCAGCATGTCGAAGTTCTGATCATTCTCTTTACGATCAGCTCGATCTTGATACAGCTTCAAGGCATCCGTCAACTCCCTTGGTGTGGTTTTGTCTTCCAACGAACGAAGATAGAATTGAGCTAATAGGAACCTTACTCATAAGGTTAGTACGATTACAGTTATATGAGAATCTATACACTCACATCCCCTCTGATGCTTGAGAAATATAAGATTTGATTTGTTCTTGTAAACCTGGGTTCTCATAGACGAGGCTTGATGATGACCAATTGTAGTTGCTGATGTATTCGGAAATATCACTCTGCGACGCTAGGATAGGGAGAGACGGATAATTCTGAAACCTGTTCGAGATTGTCGGGACGAAACGAGAGGTCACAAAATGATTAATGCGACTCTCATTGTGCAGACTGAGCAACTCGTCCAATATGTTGAAAGCATCATCCGGAGGGCGCTGCCACTCGTCCAGCGCGTCTACCACGACCATGACACGCAAGTAAACTCCAAATTGTGACTTCAAGACTCTAACAATCTGTTTGTACTGTAGCCTAGTACCTTGCTTTCGATGCTCGATGTAAAGTTCTTTCAAATCATCGGGGATCGCATTTCGAAATTGACAAAGCTGTTTCAGGATACTTGCTAAAAGGCCAGTTGTATGCTGATTGTTCCTCTCTGTATAGCTGCAGTAAATGAATGCTATTCCAATGTCTGTGCCTCCTGGAAAACGTTGAGTAAGGTCCTGAATGACTGCTGATGTAGCGACAGTCTTTCCAGCCCCGGGGATACCAGGGCAAAATAGTATCTCTCCTTTCTCTCGGATCCACTTCTGATACTGATGAGACTCGAGAAGCCACTGAAGAGTGCCTTGTTGCCACTTTCGCAAATTTTCACTTTGTTGCTGTCCAAAATCTGCTTGCGAAAGCCAGGTCAAGATCTCAAATTGTTCTTCCTTCTCTTGCTGCGACCGTACGTCTTCTGCTGTTCTCGCAATTTCATTGATTTGAGTTTGAACTAGTTGATTATTGTTAGAGGTTATCTCACTACGAGCACCTGATTATCTGACTAACTTTCGCATAGTTTTGTTTCTTGTGCCAGTTCTTCATGACGGATGAGGCTGGTGATTTGTTTCGCATATGCCGCTGCTGCCATGGCCGCGGAACCTTGCCATAGTTTATTCTTATGACTATCGGAGTAGTCACAGATGCCGCGAATAACCAGACATGGGAACCCATTCATAAGTCCTGCCGCCTCCATTTCAAAGCACAAAACATCATTCTTGGAGGTTAGGTCGTCACGGGAACAACGCATCCTTTACCAAAGTGTTGGCCGATGCAATAGTGCCGAAGTGAATCAATGATTTCTCGTTCTTTCGTGGCTCACGTTCTATAACGTTGTCCGGGGTTGGTTTGCAAAGCCTGCATGAATCACCTTTGCTGTGTTTGAAGGTAGGTTGGAACAGGATATCTGTGCTATTCGGTGGCCGTCCAAATTGTTCCATGAGTCTTGGATTCTGGTCCAAGACTTCGGTGATCATACTTTCAAGACCATTGCCATCCATCATGTGATCGATTTCAAGTGATGCAACTGCTGTACGTAGCAACTAAGGAGGTTGATCAAGTATCCGGGTGAGGTTAAAATTCTCGTCTTGTATGGCCTTTCCATAGTCGTACTGAAATACACCGCTCTGTCCCCCTTTTGGGATACTGACTACAACATCCCCAAGCCGTATATCATGCTTGGGGCTTGGTGCACCACCGCCAACTCCCACCAGAAGGCCGATACGTATATTAGGAAAGCTGCGACTCAAGTCATTTGCCACTCTGGTTGCTGGGCTATTCCCGTATTCTCCTTTAGGAAGTACGGCAATAACAACATTGTGGTCTTTAACCTTCCCATATTTGTAGTTGTTAGCATCGTTCTTAGCCTGAGATGCCGGTGCCTCTAGCTTCTGATCAAGAAAAGCCGTAGCAGCAACGCCTTCAATCGTGAGAGCGCAGATCCAACCAACAGTATAATCGCTTGGAGATGACATTGCTGTGAGTCCAGGGTCAGGGTACTTGAGGACAGGAGTGGTAGTAAGAGGATGAGCCGATAGAAAGATACTGTAACCTAGATAGCTGGTTGTTACTTTAGAAGGTATGAGGTATTTATTACTTCCGCCCTTTATGTATATGCGGGGTTAATCATATTAGCTGTTGGTTGAGCTCGATAGGCTTACAAAGCCAGATTGCCAAGTCGGATTTAGGACATGTTATAATCACATGCAAAAAGTCTAACCACGCACGGCGAGCTCGTAGTTATTGTTATTACTAAGTGTTATACTACGAGGGACTGCGATGACTGTAATTTAACCAGGTTATACGCCGTTTAAGTCGCTTAATGGCAAACTTCCCACTAAAAGGTGAAAGTTAATATCTAATTTAGTACATAACTTAGTATTTTAGCCACGTTAGTCCCGCTTTAACTGGCTAATTAGAGGCTGTGCCCAATTAGTACTTTACCTAAAATTACTACTAGACTTATAATTATTAGGTAGATAGAAGCGGCAAGATTAACCATTCCCCGATAATAAAAATCCATCCATCTCCTCTTTTTCATATTTGCCACTTATTCTATTAATATCTTATATCTTTCTCAAGTTACCTCAATTAAATTTATATTTATTATTCTAGCCGGCTAGAAAATGTCATCATCCACCAGCCGCAGTAATAAACGACGATATCAATCCACTCCCTCTAACTTACCCCAGCAGAAATCCATCGCGTAAGATGCACATAGCCACAAAGATGTTATGCCCTTAGCTAATCTGTTTCTGTTATCCTCACATCTAGGTGTCGCCCTTGTCATAACCGAAAGATCAAATGCTCTGGAGGTAGACCGTGTAATAATTGTACTCGGGCATCTGAATGCGTCTATCCGACGCGAGATCGCCAGATCAAGGTACCCCAAAGGTAGTATTATCTCTGTCGCTGACTTGCTATATGCTTCTTCTTCTCAGTCAATGAAACTGACATTAAATAGTCTCCTTGACCGCCTCTTTCGAGAAAATGAGGAACTGCGGGCCCGGACCCAATCTGAGTCACCACAAACCCAAAATGCAGACAGTCTTACTCTGATATCTGACGACCATCCAGATACTTCTGGAGAGCAGATACTAGAAGAAATCGACTGGTTCGCCCACACTAGAACATCTGACACCCCCATCTGGATAGGTGAGATTTCCGATGCCGCGTTTGCGACTCGCTTCCGCCAATTTGCCTTTTCTTCCCAAACACCAAGTCATATTCCTCGCACTCAGTTCGCTTCCGACGATGCTCTACGCCTCCTGGCAACGATGAACCCAGCCTGGCCGACGCCGCCGCGTGCCAGGCTTTTGGTCCAGACAGCGCTACAGTTTCTCTGGCATAGCTATCACGTAGTCCGGCGCAGCGAGATGCTCTCGGCGCTGAACACCGTCTGTTCAGACCCAAGCAACGTCGGCGTTAGTCCAATTGCGAAAGCCAAGATGTGGGCCTTGTTTGCACTTGGCGAGCTACGTTCAAGTAAATGTCTGAGTTCTAGCAAAGGACTCCCAGGCTTGGCCTACTTTGCAGTCGCCAGCGATACTATTCGTATGATCAACGAAAGGCCACAGCTCGACGTGATCGAGACGATTTTGATTCTAGTAGGTTATCTCATGGTTCATGTTCCGTCGCGATGGCTGATAGGGCAGACTCTGTATTCGCTGGAAGCAAACCGCCGACATTCTGCGTGTACACTGGTGGGCTCAGCCTTGCGCCTTGCGACCGTGATGGGCCTCCATCTCAACATTGGCGACGCCTATGTTCCAGATCCTGAACTTCGGGAACATCGTATCCGGGTGTGGTGGTCAGTTTATATCCTCGATCGTCTGTTATCGTCAAAGATTGGTCTTCCGCCACTCATATCGGACGACGATATCTCGGTGGATCTACCCTCCAATAGCCCTGCTCTCACCTCAGAAGACTTTGGCGACCACTCCTACTTTTTGGCTGTGGTGCGCCTTGCCAAGATCGCAGGGAACATCTCGAGATCTCTCTATGTCCGGACGCCTCAGCGTGGTACATTTCTTCAAAGAGTTGCAAGGATTCAAGAGGAGCTCGATCACTGGAAGGAGGAATTACCTGAGCAGATGAAGCTTGACTTCAGTCGCACCGATGAGACTCAGAATCACTCCAAGTCTATTATTTCTAGATTGAAGGTATCGTTCAACCAGGTAAGCTCTTTGTGGATTCCCCTAGCTCAATTTAGCAACATATACTACACACCTGCGCATATATGTCTCATCTACACACACACGTTTACTAACACTTGTAGTTATTTATTTTAGCAACGAGGCCTGTCCTCCTCTTCTGCTTTCGTCGACACGTCGACGAGGTTACTACGGCGTCGAAAGATAACTCTCTTCCAGATGCAGCTCGCGATGTGGCAAATGCGTGCATCAGCACTGCTCGACAGTCCTGCCAGCTGTTGCTACGGTGCTGGGTCAATGGCGAATTCCACATCTTTGACTACTCTTACGTGCAACATCTTTTCTCGGCTACAGTGATCCTCGCAATAGCAAGCACACTTGGTCTGGATACCTCGACGAACGATAGAGACGAGTTCGA
This sequence comes from Fusarium redolens, assembly GCF_020744475.1. Taxonomy (NCBI): domain Eukaryota; kingdom Fungi; phylum Ascomycota; class Sordariomycetes; order Hypocreales; family Nectriaceae; genus Fusarium; species Fusarium redolens. Next base: position 11,132 of record NW_025763707.1, read on the forward strand.
TATTACAGCAGGCTTTCTACAGCAGCTAGAGCAGAATGGAAATCCTGCAGCTATGGAGTTCTATTCTCATATCAAGGAGATACAGATAACTCTAGAGACATGGCGTTCAACCTATTGTCAACCAAATGCTTTGCCCACGACCCAAGACCTTGGCTCAGCAGAAATCTTCCAATCCGCTATGGCCAACCAACCATTGGAAGCCCCTGTTTTACACAACACAGAGCTTGGCATTCATGCTGCGGATGGCTCACCTTTGAACCTTTCATTTCTCGACGACTGGATCTACGACAATGCGCTTCAACAGATATGCTGGCAGGAATAGTGCAGGACTGATGAGCTTATACATATAGAGTATTTTTTTATCCTAGACTGTTGAGTCGATAAATGACCGTGTTTAACGAGTCTTCATATCTATTCCTTACGCTGTAAAGTGTGATAGCCAAGCTTCTCTCTCGCCTCGGCGATAGTGGACCCCTTGCATATCAATTCCCTGATACCTTGCTCACTCTTCTCGATACGACTCGCAATTGCAGCCACCTCACGAGCTCTGTCTCGTGGCACAATTACAACGCCGTTTGCATCCGCTACAACAATGTCTCGCGGGCTGACACGTACTTTACCGACGCCAATCGACTCGTTGACACCTTCAACCTGGACTCGATCCTTGCCCGTCCGCATCCAGCGTCCGCAGGAGAAAATTGGGTAATTGTCACTGATAGCACGGTCAACATCACGGCACACACCATTGATGACGGTTCCTGCAACACCACGCAGGCCGGCATACTGCGTCATTATATCTCCCCAAACAGTGCAGTCTGTGCGGCCACCATTATCAATTACAACGACATCGCCGACGGCCACGTCGTCGATGAAATCACCCACACTGCCGGGAGGGTTACTGGCAGGTGCGTAACGAACTGTGAAAGCGGGTCCGACTGTGGTCTTGTTGTAGTTTGTTAGGGGCATGATGTTGAATGCCTGTCCTGGGATACCAAGCTTGTCGAGGGCGTCTGAAACTCCCGCGGTGTCGGAATCAGCGAATAGACCGACCAGTTCTTGGTCTTCTGGAGTAGTCTCCTTGGGATTTTGAGGCTTGTCAGGCCTTGCCGGCCTATAGGGAGTAGCCGAGGATCCAATGGCTTCAAATTGCTTGTCATGCATGACTTCTGCCACAGAGCGGCCGGTTTGCACTTCTTGAACCATTCCATTCTGGCGACGATCGATGCGCTCGCCCAGTTCCAGGACCTCTCCAATACGATCAGCTGGTATGAAAACCGTGCCGCAATTATCGGCAATCACATAGTCGTTCTCGTCCACCTTAACACCTCGTATCTCAACCTGCACGCCAGAACTGATCTGAACCAACCTATTGCGTGCACTGATCATGGTCACACCGCGACCAAAGACAGGATAGCGGATGTCCCGACTTCCATCAATGTCACGACTCATGCCATCGATGATAGATCCACGGATTTGCTTGACCTTGGCGGCGTTGGCGATGATGTCACCCCAGGAAGAGATCCCTTCTACACCGCCAGCGATAACAAGGATGCGGTCGCTTGTTGCTACAGCATCAATCACCGGTGTGATCAGATGTGTCGTAGCTGGAGCATCCTCTTTCTTGGGCCCCAGTTGGACGGTGCTGGCGCGGCCGACGATTTTGGGACAGTCCCAGAGAGGTCGAAGACCATTCGTGGCTCCTGGGAGACCAAGAAAGTCTAAGGCGTCGGATACCGTATTGGTATCTAGTGCTGAAAGCCGATCAAGGGTAGTGTCCGACATTTTAATGTACTAGAATAGTTGCCGTATAAAGATAATAAGGAAGTCTAGAACGATGGATTTAGAAGACAATGGTAAATCACTACGTGTTTGGCATGACCTTTTTAACATGGATACATGAAGACCTTCTACGCCAGTAAAGAAGATTGATGCCGATTCCGCCTTCACAAGCTTGATGTCCATAAGGGCGAAAATAGTAGACGCCGATTGGATCGGCGTTCAGTTCTTTCGCCAAGCTTGAGCTCCATAAGGGTCAAAATACAGGATGCCGATTGGGTCGGCGTTCAATTCTTTCGCCAAGCTCAGTCCCACCACGTGCCGGGCAACACTTGGTGACGAGATGCCCTGCGGCGTCAGCAATCTAGTCTTCAATTGAGGAGACCAAGACTTTTTCAATCCAAGCTGGAATGCTCGTTGTGACTAGTCTGCGATTCGTATAATATAGTATTGCTATAGGGTTTTTTCCCCTTGCTCTCAACCTCATAAGAGGACATCGAGCTTTTTAACTTAAATATTAGTATCTTAAACAATAAATCGCTATAAGTTCGTCCTAATTCAAGCTAGGTTCCTTAATATGTACCTTTTCAGTCTTCTAAGCCATATCTTAAGGAGCATTAAACTAATAGTTTTACTATTTTAGGCTTAATAAGTAATTTAATTTCTGTTATGCTATTATAACCTTATAGCTATTATACTCCATTACTAAAACCTATAGTAAGAGGAGTAATATATACTTAAATAATTTATTATATTAAGTAATCCTAAAATTCTATAAAGTAAATAAGATAATAGATATAGTTGTTAATGGCAATACGCGAGCTGGTATGAATACTATAGGTAAAGAGGCCTTTTAATAATCTTAGCTAAAATTCTAGTATTTCTATCTACTAGATTAATCAGGCAGTCCAAATATAGCTAAAGAAAGAATTTAACCATTCTAAAACCTTACACAAACCCAAGTTGCTTCCTAATCTAAACCTTACTATTATAAACTTTAAGGCTAATTTGTGCCTAGCACAGCAAGGAAACTCTCTGCAACAATATCTACATTATTGCTTGTTACTTTAAAAACTCATTAGCTGACGGATTTTATCAGAAAGACTTGAATGTATGGCTTACATCCGGTCACGGACAACCTGCCAGAGGGAAGGAGGTAGATATGATGGCTCGTTCTGAGCTCATTGACCTGATCACGGGTGAGTCCCATCATAGAAAACATGCCGATCTATAAAGTTTGTTAGTTAAATTACACAAGATAACTGAGGCAGGCATTCATACGTCTGTAAGCAAGTGCTCCCATGATCCCCTGACTGATCTACGTTGCAGTCCTTGATACAAAGCTTTGCGCATGCTTTTCATCCGTTCACTCATCGTCACCAGGTCCTGTAGCCATTGGTCGAAGAGAGTCGCGTTACTCAGAACTTTAGCTACAATTCTTGCGCCGTATGAAGGACAAGAAGTTATCTCAGCCCGCGACAGCTGGGTTAGTAAAGGGATGACCTTTGCCGCAGTCTCCGTCTTGAGTACGACCATGTGGAGAACCCCTACACGCTCTCCATATAAGCCGAAGTTCTTTGAGAAGGACTGCGCCACTGCGAACTCTAGGTCTGATCTATCATAGAAGTGAGTTATCGCGGAAGCGTCTTGATCCAGGTCTCCAGACGCAAAGCCCTGACTGCAAGGAGGTTAGATCCAGAACATTCTTTAATGGCAGTATAGAAGACTCACTAAGCCACATCAAAGACCGGGAATAAACCAGATTCCTTACAAATTTCTGCGATAGTCTCCCATTGCTGACTGGTGAGATCTGCTCCAGTGGGATTGTGAGCGCATGCGTGTAGTATAATGACGTCTCCATCACATGCCTCCTTGCGCAAGGTTCGTGTCATGGCCTCAAAATCCACTCTGTGATGTGCTGTATCATAATACGGGTAAAGTCGCTGTTCAATGTCTGGGCCAACAAGTTTCCATATTTCTGTGTGGTTGATCCAACTTGGGTTTGAGATCCACACCCTTTTAGGTTTGAGTTTGGTTGCGAGGAACAGAGCGGCGATATGGTTTGCTCCCGTGCCGGAGACTGTCTGTATTGAAGCCACACGCTTTAGGTCTCGGCTTTTGCCAAAAATCAGCTTCTGCGAGCCAAGAAGCAACCCTGTATGACCAGCAAGAGGCAGATGTTCATGGTTGAGACTTGGATCTGCATGTATCTGTTCTTTTGCCTGTAGGGCATTTTCAGTCAGTATTCGATACGTAGATTAATTTTATCTTGTCATGCTGTACCTGGGCGACAGATGGTAGAACCCATGGTTCTGCGTTATCATCGCGATAGAATCCTGGACACAAGTCAACCTTGTGCTCGGTCGTGTCCGCTTTGAAGTTGGCTATGAGCGAAAAGGCCGCGTCCGGCTGGGCGGGTGGAATATCGGCAAGGTACGACATGTCGTTCAAACTGTTTTCTTGATCTTGTTTCTCCAACGGTGATAATCGTCATCTGTCTAGGACAGAGGAGTTAGAGATAAAGTTGACAGGTACGATATTGACTTATAGAGCAAATGGGTGGATTTTGAATGGAGCCGACGTCGGCCTCGCCGGCAAGACTGAAGGATGCCGGTCAGAGACCCGGCGATAAGTAGGTCACCGAGTGAGAGGCAAGACTGGCCAGTCACTAGAAACTGCCGAATAAAAACATCAGACGCGATCCAAGTGGAAGTTGGCTTCTTGCCCGACTATAGGTCAAGTCATGAGTATGAAGTCGGTCATGAGGAGTTTTGCCGATTCGTTCTTTTCGGAATAGTATATCTCCTAGATTGGACCGTGATTTATTTACATATTTTACTTGTCAACTGTAGCTTTTTGCGTATTTCGTCACCATTAGCAGTCCATTATTATCTAATTATACTTCGCCGTCGTCAATCTCGTTCTGAAACATCTCTCATGATGTGGCATACCTCAGCTCTTACGACCACTATCCAAAACCCGCAGTTACGGCTCCTCAACGCTCTCCGCGCTAATTCTGGACCAATCATGACCTTTCTCGGTCTCCCGTCCGCTCGCACAGCTCAGCTGGTAGCTTCCACTGGCCTCGATGGTGTGATTATCGACTGTGAGCATGGGCATATCAGCGATGATTCTATGCATAATGCAGTTACCGCTATCTCTTCCCAAGGAGTCTCTCCACTTGTCCGTCTAAGAATGACCCACGCGGACTTGATCAAACGTGCTCTAGATGCTGGTGCTCATGGCATTGTTGTTCCTATGATCAATACGCCTGAAGATGCCAGGAACGTGGTCCAACACGCCAAGTTTCCTCCCCAAGGTCTGAGGGGACAAGGCTCAGCGTTTCCTGGGTTTGCGTTTGGGGTTGACATCCCAACCTACATAGCCACAGCCAACGAGACCCTTCTTACTTGTCTGCAAATTGAGTCTAAGTTGGGTGTTGAGAATGTTGATGCTATATGCGCCGTGCCCGGTGTTGGTAAGTAATTTCAGCCACCCTTGACTCATCCAAGCTCGTTTCTAAGTTTGAACAAGATATGCTTTTCATAGGTCCCAACGACCTTGCTCTTTCAATTCTAGGTTACGCCCCTGCAAAAGGCAATGAGCCTGAATTTGTCGACGCAATTGAGAAAATTATAGCAGTAGCTAGGAAGCATGGCAAATGGATTGGCCGCCTATCAAATGATGGGGCTTCAGCTAGGAAGCATCTAGAGATATTCGATACTGTGGCTCTAGGCTACGATGTGCGGGCCATCCAGAATTGGTATTTTGCTGAACTGAAGGCTGCACGCTCCCCGCAATAAAGTCAGGATTTATGTAAAACTCTTCTACCACTTGTAACTGCGTTCTTCGTTTTGCAGAACTGCCGAGATACGCTAGCCCTTCTAGCCGAGGAATTATTCAGCATGCACGTAGCAGCAAACGAAGACTCGTTACAAATCGAAAGTGACTTCAACGGGCCCTTCTTCATAACCAATAAAAGGAGCTAGATTTTGAGTTTGATCCGGGACTCCGGGACGGCGTGTTTGAGCCAACGCCGCATCACGGTAAGAAATTTTCTTGCCGAAGTGGGGATGGTGGATATACGTACTTTGGGGCTGTGTTAGTGTTCAGAATATAAGGGTTAGAACTTTGATCAACACTACGGCATCACGCAGTCTTCAGCGACTTATGAATTTGAGCTCACTACCAACTACTTCGAAAGCGTTTGAATCAACAATGACAAAAGCAACCGACCCCCAGCAATTGATTCGGCAAACATTAGAGCTTCGCATCAACCATCTCTCTTTCAACCTGTCTACCATTCGTCGAGACGGACCTTTGGTTCCAATTTTCTTCCTACATGGCTTCGGAGGTACGAAGGAAGACTATGTTGATATTGCACTCAATCCACTATTTGCTGGTCGGCCATTCTTGGCCTACGATTCGCCCGGTAGCGGAGAGTCAACAATGTCCGATCTATCTCAGCTATCAATGCCCCTGCTTGTCTCAATAGCAGAACAAGTGCTTGAGCAATTCAACATCACCCACTACCACCTTGTTGGACACTCGATGGGCGGCCTGGTGTCCAATCTACTGGCTCAACGTCAGGCATCATCGGTGTTGAGTTTTATCAATATCAAAGGAAACCTCGCCCCAGAAGACTGCTTTCTGAGTCGGCAGGTTCTCCACTACCCATCAGATGACCCGGAAGTATTTGTTGATGAGTTCATCAAGCGAACACGCCAATCACCGCTTTATAGCAATGGGCTGTATGCGGCTTGTTTTCGTTCCAAGGTGCAAGCTGCTGTAGTTCGGCCTACGTTTGAGTCTATGGTGGACTGCACGGATAACGGGAGACTCTTGGAGGCCTTTGAGAATTTCGACTTTCCAAGAATGTATATGTTTGGAGAGCAATATGCTTCCTTATCATACCTGCCGAGGTTGGTGAAGGCGGGGGTGGAGCTGGCTGAGATACCTCATAGTGGTCATTTTGTTATGTATTCGAACCCCGTGGCGATGTGGGAACGAATCGCCCAGCTTGTCAGCCGGGTAGAGTATTTCAATGGATACAGAACGCATATTATCTAAGCTTGAATTTATAGAAGTGTTGAAGTTGATATTCCTTTTAACTACCATGTATTACTTCTTCTGCTTCCTATATTTCCTCTCTCTCTAGGGTTAAAATAACTGTCACACATAGCCTAACCACTCAACTCTAAACCACGCGAGAAGCTCAGATCGAAGCCTCCAAGTAGTAAGATCAGATCCACTGCATGATGGGCTCCGCTTGACGGTTGCCAGGGATTAGCCTCGTGTACCAAATACCTAAAGATAGAAATTTGTGAATCCTTCTTTAAGAATCTCTCGAGACGCTGTATCGGCAGTAAGAATTTATAGTCATTGATAAAGTCAATTTCGCCATTGTAACAGGAAGACGGCCTATCCAGATAGATATGGTATGCCTTCTTAAGCTCATCGCTATGTTCTCCTGCAGCATCAAATGTTGCCAGGATCTCATTTGGGTTTAATATACGCACATCTGTTTGTCAGATAACTGCCTATATAGTTGTTATTATATACTCTCATACTTGTAGGGAGTACGTATTCACTTGCCTCTTTCTCCACGTTGCTCAGCATAATGCGCTTAGAATTGATGCTCTTGTTCTGCCAGTCCTCAAATTGGTCCTCCCACTCAAGGAAGAAAGGCTGTAGGCCGCTGAGCTTGACTACCTTAGTGATCTCACTTACTGACGCAGTGTCTAATTCAAGGAGCGGATTGGTGGCTTTGACTTGCTTCAGAACGGCGTCGCGTAGAGCCTGAACTGATTTAGGTGGCTGAGGCGGTGAGAGACTCGCAACACAAACGGCATCGTTTATATGAATTGGAACTGCTACGGCCTGGACGTTTATTATGCTGAGCGCCCGGCTTTCAGCCTCTAGTTGCTCCTATATCGTTGGAAAAGATAACGAATTCCCTTAGGGAACATCTGCTCTCCCTCTTTTGCCTGTTTCAGGTATGCTCTCTGGCGCAGCCGGTGTGATTGATATCATGTTGACACTCTGCGCACGTACGCTTGAAGTTGGCTCATACCACACCTGCGTTGGCCTGACCTTTCTTGACACCATTCAGCTCGATAGGGAAGTCGGATTGTATCCACCTGAAACGGTCAAAAAGAACCAGGACAAGCACGGGTCCACCAAGATGACACTAGATCTTCACGTGGAAAAGCTTTTATATGTCATGGGAGATACCTGGGTGAAGAACTCGGGTCTGCTGACTAGGAAAGGTTACATGGTTAACTTCCGTGAGATGGCTTGTGGGTCTTCAACGAGCACTTGAATATGTGGAAATTGACCATTTCCAGCCATGGCGTGATATGCATGTCCCCTGCTTGTCATGTCCTGAAACCAGCGGTCTTCAGGGTGGATAACCCAACTACAGGACATAAGAAGGCCAGCGAGACCTGATGCGACCGCCGTGGCGAAAGAGCTGTTAGTCTGGTTTGAGAAGTTCTGATCATTTCATGTTGTCCCATGGATCATCTTCTGTTGATGTCCTGTTACCTATTATTCGATCGGTGGCGCGACTCGTCAACCCGTCAGTGGCTCGGTCAAACGGCTCGACCTTCCAAGTTAAAGAAAGAAGCCAGTGCCCAACAGTAACAGGAAACCTTTCTAATGTAATATTGTCCACTAAAGTGAACTGCCAAATACTTTCTGACATCTTGTATGGGCCATCAATCACTCGAAAGTCGGTTTCTGTAGTTTTAATATGTGTAGTCCCCGATGAAACATTTCTCTCGTACTCCTTGATGCACCAGTACCAAGTAACTGCAACAGCTCTGTAGGGGCTCATAGCTCCCTTGTACGATCTCACCCTCTGCTTTGTTGGATATGGTAGTTTCTTGTAGATAAAAAGCTGCGTGGACAGGGAAGCAGTGGGATAATCCATGCCCTTGGCCCAATCGTCAAGTGTTGGAGAGCCCGTAGTGGCAACGACCCAGGTGTAGGAGCTGACGTCGTCAACCTTGAAATCTTCGAGTTTCATGGGTAACTTGACCCTCCAATACTCATTTTCTTCATCTGGGTCCACGAGCTGTGTTTGAACAAAGTCGCCTAGGTTATCTGGATCTTTAAGTTCGAGTTTAAGGCGATCTGTGATGTTTCGTTGCACATCACAAATATCAATGGATCTAAACTTGTTCCAATGGCAAGAGGATGGGCAGCTTGGATTCAGTTGGAGGTTTTCCTGTTGTCGTTCGCTGATGAAGAATGCTGAAATGCAATATTCATCAGGGACCCCTTCATCTTCTCTCAATCATCTGTACTGATGGGATTGGCTTTGTGCGCAATGGCGTTGTCTGTCATTCTGCGCAAAGGAGGGCCAAAAGCAATGGTTGCCTGCGTAAGAGAGGATGTTGCCAATCCGGAAATGAGTATCAGGGCTGCAACTGTGCTTATACCTAACAGTCTACCCGGAGACGTTAGATACGCTGTTAACGCTATACATCAGGAGAACACTTACCTTCCCCTTGCTTTGGACAGCAATACTAAAGAGCCAAAAGGTCTGCGACTTGCCTGGTCGAAAGTCTGCAGGTCATTGAGCGGGCGTTGGGATCGAGCAAAGGCATTCCATTTTAGTTGAGAAAATCCTTCTGAAACAGGAATTACTATCGAAGCGCGACAGGTGGTAGAAACAGCAGCGACAACCGTGTTCAGTGACATAACCCATTCAGGGGCCGGTTTCTGGTCATAAGCCTTGAGCAAAGCCGCAAGGGCAACTATGAGTGCAGTACTGAAAACATACCAGGCGGTCTCAGGCCACCAGTTAAGAAAGATGTTGTTTACCGGTGATGCAAACTTTGTCCTAGTCTCTTCTCGGGCACTGGTGTACGGTTCTCTATCATCCTGGCCTTCATGAGAGCTTTCGGTCAGCAGCTTGTTAGCTTCGTCCTTGCCGTCTATAATGGGTATATTAAGGGCGATCACCGCCTTGTTCGGCGACATGCTGGGTTTGGTTGTTGGAATCTCGTTCATCTGGTGTATGTCCTGGTGCTGACCAGAAGTGTCGTGATAAGGGCTGTTCGTGTCATCATGACTAGATAACATTGCATTGTCTACAGCTTGAGGTACTGGTATGCGAATATTGTGAGTATTGTAGCTGATGAAGGCAAAGGTGGAATGGGGAATAAATTGGATCTTCTCTAAGGGACAGAAACCCCAAAAGCCGACATATCAGAGTCATGAACTCACATATCAGGCCCTGGTAAAGGTGGAGCTTTCCATCGTTAGCGTCTTGCAAAGAGACAATTCAGGGGTGCGAAACTTGCTGGGCGGCCTGGTTAAGGATTCGGCCAACTCGCGGGTTCACATCCCATTGGGCTATTCAAAATGATCTCCACAGTAGTTGTGTTGTTGGTCAGCCTGAACTTCTCAACCAACAGGTACAAAAAAGAAAGTCTCAAGCATAACCCCTTTTGCTATTTATCGCCGCAGTGGCTGCAGGGGCTTGTTACAGAGTAGTACCAGTAAGAGCACTGAAATTTAAAAGTAATCCTATTTCCTGCTTAGATACTGTATAATTGTTCTGCTGCAAGTCAGACAGATTATGTACAATTCTAAGATCTGGAACTATTAAGGGTCGTGTTGTTTACTTCCTATTTAATGATGGATAACGAAGAAACTTCATCGGCGAAACAGATTAAACTTATAAGGCTTGCCGAGAAAAACCAATTTCCCATTTTACCATTTAAGCTTATTACCCATAGTACAATGACCGAAAATATACTCTAAATTAGTTATGAATTTAGAAGATGCCTCAGTCATGACAACTTAGAAGAGGAAATGTCCCTTTTGTTTCTTTGCAGGCGGAATATTCAGTTCTGTTGAATCAAAGCAAAATTTGCTTTTGCTTTTTCAGCTTCTATTTAACACCTCCTGAACCAGGTAACGTGCGTCTGCATCTATTTTCAGAATTCAACCTATCAATTGTGCTAATGCAACGCTCTGTTGGTTGTTGGTTGTTGTGCTGTTGGTTACTGTGTTTTGTCCCACTTCTATATGCAACTAGGCAAATCAGGGAGCGCTTTGACGCTTCACAAATCGGCAGCTGAAATGATATCGAATACTGTTATTGATGATTTAAATATGTTTATTGAACGTGATACGTTAATAATCTATTAGCCCCCGAGTTTGAATCCTATTCGTCCTTGTTCCCGCTGACGGGGGAAGTTTTGAAGATGTGTTGGTCGACCGTCATCGGGGGAAACAAAGTCAGATCATGAGCTCATATCCCCACCATATTCATTCGAAGCCCGTGCCTCAACTATACTTCTTATGGTTTGCCGATCGGATATGCAGTCCTTACCAATTTGGATACCCATGGCAGGCACGTTGGCTCGGACACTCGGGTCATTGAAGACATATACCGTTGCCACCCACTACCTAGTCAGAAGTCAAGTCCCCCTCCCACTTATGTCCATCTACGTGATTCTGAATCAACATCGATAGGCCCAGAAAGCCATCAAGTATGCAATAGTGAGGGGACCTCTCGTCAAATCAGGGAAATCTTGTCGCATCACGATGTCTTTTCTCGAGAAAGTCGGCCTTGTATTTTCTCTACTCGCCAGCCAAGCGTCATGCGACTCTAAATTCAACCGTCCCCCAGAGTGGGACCCAGAACAAGAAGCCGATCAAGATTCAACGAAAAACATTCGCTACGACGATGGAGAAACCATCCCGATCCTATTTGACACAGACCTCGCTGTTGTTGACCTCTATATTTCCCAAGTTGGCTTTTACGGAAAAGGCAGCAGGTATGGTCTACTTAGTAGTAAGAGACACCCAGTCTTTATTTTTGCAGCGGATTCGCTGACTTTGTCATCCAGAAAATGGCCCACCGTATCCAGATGGTTGGGTAGCTGAGTATGATGCTGGAAAAATGATGAAGAACAACGAAGACTGTGTGTACTGGTTCGGGTTATATGAGTCTGGTCATCGAGTAGCTGCATCTCAATACGTCAACGTTAGTGCACCAAAGCTTGACAAGACCAAAACTATCACTGCAACAAAGACTTTGAGCTTTCTATCAGAAACATTTACGACGCGAACATCGGCGGAGTCTACAACGAAACACACAGCCGATACGACCGGTGCATCCTTGAGCGACGAAACAAGTTCTGCTAGCTCAGATTCTCGATTGTCCAAGGGAGGAACCGCTGGCGTGGCGGTTGGTGCGACATTGGGTGGTCTCCTCATTCTGGGAGGTATTGGATGGATTGTTTGGAGAAGATTGGCGAAGAGAAAGAATAATACAGTCCCTCCCGCTGAGCTTCCTGACCATTCCCAACAACAGCCCTATGCCTCGGAACAGAAGATTGAGCTGCCTGGGCACCCCGAGGCTTATCCTCCACATCATGCGAGAAGTCCTTCCCAAATCTTCGAAGCACCATAACTGGATGGTTTAGAGAAAGTGCTAATAGCTAAATAAAGACTAGCTAGACTTAATGTTATATAATAGTTTTTAATATATATATATAATAGATACTAAAATTATAATATGTATTTATAAAAGTACTTTTTAAACTGTTAATATATTTTATTTTTAATTAGCTACAAATTATTAGTTTTATAAAATAATATATTAAATAAATTTAAATATAAAATTAATATAATTAAATAAGAGTTATATTATATTTATTAGTAAATCCTTTTTATTCTTACTATTAACAGAGAAGTATTATTAATTATTATAATAATTTATTAACTATAATTAAAAACCCTTAATGAAGTCTAATATCTCTTGCCTTACCTGGTCCCTTTTTAACTTCTTCACCCATCATTATACCATATATGAAGCATTCTCCAACAAACGTAAAGTCACCTTCAGACGATTTTCCTACACTGTCAGGATGAAGCCCGAGGACAATCGGTAGTCTACTGCCGCCAAGTATCCAAACTTCCTGGCCTGATTGAATGTGCCGAGGACCAAGACCAAAAATACCTGACTGTGTCATGAAGAGCGCCTGTGGACGAACCATTTTCTGCGTCCAACCTCCCATGTCGTGGCCGTGATCTGGGTTTCCAGGGACGAGTTATTGGAAGCTCGTAATGAGTTTACCCCAACGACTGCCGGCGGACAGAAATAGGGAGCCGATTGATCCTTCATCCGACTCAACATCGCTATTAGACTTATCCTCAACCACACAGATTCGATCAACGCGAAGACCTTATAAACGAAGAACTCGCTTATCCTCGACTCTTAGACCTTCGCCGACGCCAAAAAGTCCACGATCTGCCGTGTATCCAAGACCATGCCATATGCAAAGGTGATCCCAGAAGTCAGAGGTGCTACGCCTAGAATGATCTTAGACGCCATTCCAATCCACAGCCCACGAGGCAATACCGGGGATATCTGACCCTTCGCCCCCTCTACCGATCAGAGGCAGCAAATCGCCGCTCGCGTCAATAAGACCGATGGTGGTCTGCTCATACACTTCTCGTGCGTCGAAAGAACAATTACATTTTGCGATTGTGGGAAGGGAGACATCATCTCGGAATCCCAAAACACCATATACCTTATCTCGTGGGTCTGTGGCATGACGGTTTCTCCAACGCCAAAGAATCTGGAATAGCGGCTCTCTACGGGTGATATGGAGCCCTCTCATCACACACTGAAGGTCGACAACGCTCCCGTTGTCCCCAAATGCCCGGGGGATTCCGGGTGCACTGTTTTCAAAGAAGCCATCCGCTGCCTTGCGCATCGAGTCCCATGAGATTTCGCAGGGACCCCAGAAGACTGTTGCTTGATGAGGGAGAATGGGTGCTTGGACTGTCCATATCCGTTCCCACCATGGAGCTTTGATGAAAGCTTTGAGAGCCTTTGCAGCAGCATCCACGGCCAAATCATCATCTAACCACCCCGGCTGCTCCTGAGAACCACCTACCCAAGAAACTCCTGCACCAGTTCATCACCTCAACGTGCATAGCGCCTACACAACTCCCCCACGCCACGATGCAAATGCAAGCAACAGTTCCATCGTTGGCCCAAAAATATCCGTTTATCATGCGAGGAATCCTAGCTCAGGCGGCCATTCACCTGTCGTGGTTACGCCTCTCTCAAAAGCGCCATTATATGTGGCTGGCGGCCAAACACCACGGTTTAGCATTACCAGAGTTCCGCCATGCTGTGGAAAATATGAACCAGGAAAACTATTCCGCATTGGTTTCCTATTCGTTTGGTTTAGTGTGGTGCTCATTTGCCTGGTTCGACCCCTTTTCTAAGTCTTGCACTGAGCAATCCCCAACAAACTGGTTGCCTAGCTGGTTTCATCTGCTGCGTGGTTCATGCAATATTGCCAAGGCCCTTCAAACACCATCAATATTTCACATGCCGAATCTTGATGATACTACTGAATTTCCCATGAGCTACGACGGCCTACGTATTTCAGCATTGGCATCTCAGCTATTGCCGTTAGCCACGTCTCCGGTCTGTCTGGAAGTCTTATCAGCTCTCGAGATAGCCTTTGCTCGGGCTTATATGCGACATCGCAATACCCCTCTTCGAAATACTATGAACTTTTGGGTTGGCGAGTTACCTGACGAGTATGTCACAGCATTACAGGATAAAGAGCCGTGGGCATTGGTCATAATGGCGCACTTCTGTATTCTTGTACATCGATCTGAGCTCCGGTGGTTTATGAAAGGTCACGCTAAAAAGATGTTGCAGCTGATTAGGAAGCCGTTGACGGATTCGTGGACTTGTTATATACAATGGCCATGCAATGAGATTGGAGTCTTCCTAGAATAATGACTTTGGTATATTAAAGATAGTTCCTCCTAGGCCTTACTTTACTATCAGACGCATCTTTGCTTTCCTTACTCAATCGACCCTTTGCCCAGCCAACGTGCCCCCCGTGCCTGACCCTCAGGCACCGCATGGATCAGGCAAAGAGGGATCGGTCTTTAGGCTCTACCCAAGTTAGAATGGCGTGCGACTGCATACCATACAAAATTATTGCTGGAGAAACCTATTCTCCTATGTTTTCGGGTCTTACGTAGTAGCACTAACCAGAACATCCAATTCAGTCTCGAACGTTTCTTTCCAGCCACAATCGATAGTTCTAATGTTAAACTTCGGGTTGCTAGTGGTTACTGTTCGAGTAGTTGCGACACACTTCCTTCCTCATCAATGTTTGGTACAGCCTGAAAGAACATTAAGTCCTGCAGGTCTGTGGCGACGGTTGATCTTTGCCAATTCTCTTCTAAATAACAGATTGCATGGAATCTGTAATTGCATTCATTTGCTGATATGCAACGTGGCAAAATTCAGCAAATGAGGCAACCCATTGTGATACATACGGCTCAAACTAACAAGCCAAAGTAATCCCTGATATGTGGCCTGGGGGATCATTGGGCTAGCGGACGATTATTGACTCAGCTGAAGGTGGTTGGCGTTCGGCCAGCTTCAGCCGCATGCAAAGGTCCTGTGCCGAGTTATCATGTTGGTGCCTCTAGAAAAAGGGAGAAGACAACCCATGCTTCATGAGTCGAACGCTCCCATTTACCTCCATTACCACTACAGTCTGGTTGTTTGCGAAAAGAGATATCAGCTAACTTCTTTATGTCAAGCACTTCAATCCAATTATTAACAGCGTGCCTGCCTTTTGGCACAACTTATTCACAGGGTCGGTATGGTCTACACGCCGACGAAGATAATAGCGTCCACAGCACTGCCTACTCCCTTCCCGGCAAACTTCCAAGGTTACTTTTACAATGACAAGTCACCTAAATGTATGTTGTACTTAGCTACCGCATCGTAGCTTACTCACAGTCTAGATCCCGAAGTAATTTACTACATACCACGTGAAAGCTGAGTCACAGTGGTGCCTTATGTGGATCTTCTCCGACAGACGATATAGGATGGGCCGTCAAAACTGACTGTCAAGATATCACTTGACCGATTCCACCGGCGATACCACACCATGGTAGGTGCTATTATAAAGCCCCGGCAAGCCATTCTAGTTTCTAAAAGATCTTCTAAAAAGCCCACCGATAACGTATGCAAAACCATGAAGGTCATTGCAGGAGACCGAAATTGCCCAGCTAGTAAGAGTTGGAGCCAAATCTTTTGCGTCTTTGCCTGGCCAGCGGACACCGTCTACCGAGGCTTTTCTACCAAAGGTCATTTAATCATATGCATCGTTCAGTTTATATCCATGTTTTCTGATAACTTGCAAAGATCAAACGACCTTGGCTCAATCGACTCAGTCGCTAGGAGCACCCTGTATATGGAGAAGGACAGTACACGTGGTCTTTATTTGCCGAGGTTAGATTTGACCTATAAACCGCAAAGGGCACTTGTCTTTTGTCTATGACTGTATTCAAGGAAAATACAACAAATAGGATTTTACACCATGAGTAACAGGGTAGCGGTTCATTGTATCCTTTTACAAGTATGGTCACAACTAGCTTTAAGGTGTAACCAATAGCTTGCTGCCCTTATCGCCAGAGCCAGATGTTAGTTTCCGATATAATAAATATTTATGCCCATACTATTAAGGATACTCCACGGTCAAGATCATGGATTATTAGGTTTTTATCTGTTAGTCTAACCCTACATTGAGCTATAGGGCGATACTAATCTCTGTGAAAACACTATCTGCATACTGGATGACCCTCTCGCGATATGCAGCCTTGTCTCTCCACTTAATGTTTCTCGGGATTGAACTACGATCCTATTCAGCTTTGGTTTACTTATTGTCTGTTTACTAACTGGCATTAAATATTTCTATCTATGGCTTAGCAGGCCTTGCGGGGTCATTCCTTTATCAGACCAGTTGAAACACTTCCCTACCAGTCATTACGTCAGCAGAGTCAGCCCCTCTATTTATACGCAGCACCAGCTCATCTTACAGTTCATCTAAACAAGGCAAACATCAAGTAACAAAGCAAAATGTCATCACAAGGGGAACAGATTTCCAAACAGCTTTTGCTGCAAGATCAACAAAGAATACGGCAGCAACAAATGCGTGCTATGGCGATGGCGCAACAGCAAGCTACGATGCGGCAACAAACCGCACAGCAGATGGGGGCAGGGAGTCAGATGGGATACCAGCAGATGGGGATGGGCCAACCTTACGACATTCCCGCCAACGACCCCAGCGACATACATATTCTCACCGGACGAGGAGTCAGTGTACCAGACTTTGTCGCATTTTTGTGTGCCTGCCGAGAGGGTGACTTATCTACTGTCGAGTCAATCGTCACCTCTCAAACCCGCTCGCCACTCTTCCTTCACCACGGCTTGCTCGACGCCCTGAAAAACGGCAAAGTTGACATTGCACGTTATATTCTCCAGTCTGGAACACCGATTTCACGAAAAACCCCAGAAATTATCCTCAGGGCCCCAGCAGATCAACAAGTTGCTTTATTTCAGCTCCTCACAGAACACGGCTGGACAGTCAATACGCCAGAGGGCCTCCTCCCAAGGCTCATTCAGACAAATAATGAACCACTGCTTGATTGGTTTCTGGAGCATGGCGCAGATCCCAACCTTGGCGGGCCTGAAGCAGATCCATCCCAAGCACTCAGGCTAGCAGCCTCACAGGGCACCGTTGGGTTAGCGCAGAAGCTTCTAAATGCTGGCGCTAAGATGACCAGTAACGGATTGGGATTATTTTACGCTGCAGGCGCCTGTCCCGCAGGTTCTATTCCCCATGCGGGACTTGTTGAACCAAGCGACGAATTTGACAAGTCAAGAATACCCGTCATGGCACTGTTAGTAGAGAATGGCGCTGGCGTGAATGACAAACTTGAGACACAGCATATGACAGCGCAATACCCGATCGTAAATGCAGTTATGGCCGGTGCTGTTGAGAGAGTCAAGTGGCTTTTGAGCCAGGGGGCAGATCCTGACTTGAAGGGGCAGTACGGGAGTGCCAGAGACTACGCCAAGTTTAGGTCGAGCGATGAAATGAAACAGGTGCTAGGAGTGAGCGGTACATAGGACCCCATAAGGATCGGGATTCAAATTACAAGGTGGATCTACTTTATGTCGATTGATTGAAAACCTGCTTGTGCATGCATGAATTTGCTGACAGGATTGACGATCCGCTGATTGCAATCTTGATTTATTGCGCAGCCCAAGAGTTAGCCTTGAAGTGATAAAATTAGCAAGGATAGTGCAGGGATGGGACGGATGGCTTGCGAGCCGGCCTAGCCGGTAGGATTATCGAGCTGGTACTCTGTAATCTCTGCGGATTTTGGGGGCTAGGCTTAGGTGAGACGGCAGTTGTTTAGCTGATCGAGACATGATACGGGAGTGCAATGCCAGTAACTGTCTGTTTACCACTGCGCTCCCATGAAGACGAGATCTTGGCCGTTCACTATGTTGAAAAGCAACATACTCGCTGTTAGGATGCAGATAACTAACCTTCTTCAATTACAACACAATCGCGATCTCCCCTGTTAGCGAAATAACAAGCTTTCTTTTCTCCAGAATCTTTTGTTAATCACTTGTTTATCGTTGTGTTTAAGGCTGGGGGAACCCTTTTCTGAAACACAGAAGGATCAGCTAATCGCGGCAGGCTTCAGGGGTCTTGCGAGATATGACCAATGAACACCGACAGTTGCCGCCCACTACTCGGGTAGGGTCTAGAGACCGACCCCCCGTGCTTTCCTTTCCACCGTAGGTGCCCGTGCGTCAAGCACGGGGGGTAGGCTGACTAGGGAAAGGGGCGGGTGACTGGGGAATAAATTAGATACCTCATTTTTGTATGTAGCCCCACCAAAAAAATAAGTCACTCCTTTAGTTGAATTGTCCCTCTTTACTGCACTGATGATGCCCGCGATATGTCATTACCCCTCACAAACATCGCAACGAAATCACCACTCAACGTCCTCAACACCAACAAGGTAATTACTTTATTCAGTCATGATAATTGCAATTTCTATTCAATTGAGACGATGGATACATCAATCAAAAGCCCTGAACCGGCTCTTACTGCAGTACAAAAATATATCAATTCTGACACCGGAAACCCTAATGTCTTGCGATATACAGCTCATAACCTTGAGACGCGTACTGTCGCGGCTGTCGAGCTTCTAAGGGAAGGATATTACTCCTCAGCTGTTAAAGCTGCTAAGGCATGGAGGGTACCATATAAAAGGTTGCTTTCTCGACAAAAAGGAAAACATCCTGTCTCTCAAAATGGCGGCAACTTCACGCTTTTTTCGCCGGAAGAAGAGAAGGCGATCCTCGCTTGGTGCTGGCGCCGCGTCACTCAGGGACATCATATACAGATGCGTACTCTTCGACAGTATGCTAATTCAATTCTAAAAGCAACTGACCGACTTCCAACGGCTTCTAGATACTGGGCAAGACGTTTTCTAAGAAGATATTCCTCTATTCTTCATAGAAAGAAGAGTTCAACCATCGCAGTGCAAAGAAAGGCGATGGCAGACCGAGCCAACGTCGAAGAGTGGTTTCGCAAGTGGCATGATTACGCGGAAAAAGGCATAGATTACGAGGATGTGTGGAACATCGATGAGACAGGCTTCCAGATCGGTTATCTTAAAAATGGGATGTTCCTGTGGACTTTTGGGGAAATCGACAAGCCTATCTTGACTGATGCACACGAGACAATAAGCGTCACGATCATTGAGTCTATATCAGCAAAAGGACGGGTTATTCCATCGTTTATCATCATGCCGGGCGTACAGCTGCCGTCTCGGTGGGTTGACAACCGCCTTGAACCGGGCACAACGATCGTTACAACACCAAACGGCTATATCGATGATATCTCCGCGCTAGAATTCTTCGACCACTTTGAACGGCTTTCCCGGACTTCTTTGAGTCCGGGAAAAAGAACACTATTACTAGACGGTTGTGAGAATCATTTTACCAAAGAGCTTTTCCAAAAAGCCCAAGATGCAGGCGTGGTGTTGTTCCCTTTCCCGCCTCACTTGACACATATCCTT
The DNA here is from genome assembly GCF_020744475.1 of Fusarium redolens. Classification (NCBI taxonomy): domain Eukaryota; kingdom Fungi; phylum Ascomycota; class Sordariomycetes; order Hypocreales; family Nectriaceae; genus Fusarium; species Fusarium redolens. The sequence goes on from NW_025763707.1 coordinate 30,869, forward strand.
CAACCGCTAGATGTAGGGCTATTCTGTGTATACAAGCATTGGCATCAGGAAATCCTTCTTCGTGAGATTGCAGATGGCGCTACAGACTTCAATAAAGCTGACTTTTTGTTCCATTTACAGGAGGTACGCGCCCGTACTACTAAGAGAAGCACTATCATCTCATCTTGGCAAAAGACCGGCATCTATCCCTTCGATCCTGAGGTTGTACTAGCCCGTATGATAAATCCCTTATCATCACTATCTTTGGAGGTAGCTGAAGAGTCGTTACCCGGCTATATCTCACGAGGGTCCTCTTCCACCCACAGCAGCGATAGCAACTCCGAAATGAGTGAGGAAGACGGCGTTACGCCGCCTCATGAGATACACCATTCGAATCGTCACGACCAGGAGATTCGATTGATGTCAACGCCACCCCCGTGCGTCAACTGGATCGAAATGAACACGCCGGAGCTCAAGTTACGGCAGATCCGTCAGTACGAGGAATATGTGGCCCTCAGGATCGAATGCTCAATAACCTCGGGCACGCCTCTGACTCCCTCAGTGTCACATGTCAATGAGAAGCTGCAGAAAGCACATACAACTCTCGCAGTCAATGGGATTACTGCGACTCAGGAAATGCGCCGTCTCAAGGAGAAGAACCTTAGAAGGTCTGCCCGGGATCAGGGGACCACCATACTGGCAAATTACGGGCCAATTACTATATATGATGCCAGACTTCGCGTCGCAAAGGATCAGCACAACCGGCTGGCCGGTCAGGCGGCCGAGGAAGCTCGTATGCACACTAAAGAAGTTAGGGTTGAAGTCGGGTATTTACGACGATGGATTGCAGCGGTCAGGAAGATGCTCAGGGCTTCTTTAAAGGATCTACGGGTTGCTGATCTATACAGCAGCCAGCCGACTTATTCTCAGAAAAGGAAGCTATTCACAGCGGCCGAATTTTATATAAAAAAACAACACCAAGATTGTATACGGTCGACGGCGGTGATAGGGTCAAGATACCGGCTTCACCGCGAGCTTCTGGCTAAAAGCAAAGATTCCAAGGTGAAAGCGACTAATGCAAAGAAATCAGAAAGTCGGGAAGCCCCTAGAGTATTTATCTTTCACTGGAATCCCCAATTCCTTCTTCCATTTGACTATGACTTCAATATCGTGAAGGAGGCGTTGGAATTTATTGTCAGTGACGAGGAAAAACGCCGCTCTAATCGGAAGAAGATGTCGTTGGAAGCTGACGGCTTAGAAATCGTTGAAGATGATGAGGAAATGGATGAAGATGATGAATATGATGATGATAATGAAGAAATAGTCATTGGGGATACTATTGAAGTCAGTTAGGGCGAGTTCGTTATCCCAAAGGATGAAGAAAATACCGAATAGTCGTGATGGTTGCTTGGTGTTTTGGCAATATGCATTTTTGGTGGGGGTTGCAAATGGAGGGGTTGGTCCGGTCACAATCATGTAGTTATCCGTGGCAAAGGAAGTACATCTAATTTGGTGGGGCGCACATATAAAAATGAGGTAGCTTAATTTCCCTAGTCAACCGACCCTTTTCCTAGTCACCGTACCCCCCGTGCCTGACCCTCAGGCTCCACGTGTGGAATGGGTTAGGCTAAGGGGGGCCGGTCTCAAGGCCCTACCCGAGTAGTGACTTGGAGAAAGCGTTAATTATAGAAGACGTCAGCACTAACGCTGATGGGATTCGGGCTGTACAGTACCTGCGTCGCTCACTGTAACTCCAATTACATTATCCCTGTGCGTTGATTGTCATACAGCAATGGAAGGGCATATTCCGATGGACGGAGTTTTGCCAACATAAAGTTGATATATAGTCAAAGTGCTAGCTGCGTGGCGGTTCGATTCAGCCTTCATTCACCATAGGCTCGGAGTTTTTTTTACGCTCTGGTTTGGTATAGTCCTTCATTTTATTTCGGTCATTCGTTTACGCCAAGATGCGTGCCACATTCTTTGCCCTGGCGGCGCTGCCATTCTGTGCAATTGCTCAGGACCCCATTCCTGAAGCCGCGCCTGCTACTACCACTACTACCTCTGAAGCTTTCATTCCGCCAGTGATCGACACGTCCACCGACATACCTGTTGATCTTAACCCTGCCACTACCGATGCTATCGTTGTTCCTCAGTCGACCTCGGAAGCAATTCAGGAGAACCCTGAGCCAACTACTCAGCTTCCTCCTGTCGTTCCGGATACGACGACTTCCCAAGACATTGTTCAGGGCACTACTTCTCAAGCGCCACCTCCTGTTCAAGACACTACGACAGGTCCTGTTCCTGTCATTGACACCACTCAGCCCATTGTACAAGAGGGTACGACTCAACCCATTGTTCAAGACACAACTACTGGACAACCAATTGTTGAGGACACAACTTCACAACCAGTACCTCCTGTCCAGGAAACAACAACGGAGCTGCCGCCTCCAGTTGACCCTACCACCACATGGCTTCCTGTAGTGGACACCACCAACCAGCCCATCATCCAGACCCCTGGTTCCTCACAAGAACCTGTTGGTCAGGACACCACTACGGAAGTGCAGGTGCCCGTTGTGCCTACAACAACATCAAACGCTGTTCCTGGCACTACCACTGAGACCAACAACCCTCTGCCTGATACCACCACTGAGCAACAGCCCGCCATTGAAAGCACCACCACCGGTGTCCCACCTGCTGAGACTACCACTGCGCAGGTGCCTGTCCAGGACACTACAACAACAGCCGCTGAGCAGCCTGCCCAGACCACCACCCAGCACGAAGAGCCTGAGCCTACCACCGCCGAGTCCAAGCCCACCAGTAAGGATGACGGTGAGCCTGTCATCACCCAGCCCCCAGCCCAAACAACCGTTGCTCCCGAGGTGGCTACAGCTAGCGTTTCCTCCGTCTCCTCGCAGGTCGCCGCTCTGATCCCCATTATCAACAAGTGGACCGAGGACCCCGAGTCTCTCACCGATGAGACTAATAAGCAGGTCGAGGACACTCATGACGACATTATCGCTGTGATCGTGTCCCTGGGCGGCAAGCCCGACGTTGGCTGTAACAAGAAGCGAGGTCTTCTTGGAGCTATTGGTGATATTATCAACAAGCTCGCTTGTATGGCTCAGGATCTTACCAACATCTCTGGCAACATCATTGCTGGTAACGTGCCCGCCGTCACCGGCGCTGTTCCTCAAGTACAGAGCCAGAATGATGACCTGACTGAGGAGGATGAGGAGAATCAGAGCCAGGAGGAGCAGAGCAAAGAAGAGTCCACCAAGCAAGAGGAGACGACCAAGAAGGAGTCCACTACAGAGGCTCCTACAACCACCGAAGCCCCTACTTCAACGGAGGAGTCTACTACCACCGAAGCGACTACCACGACTACTGGACTTCCGCAACCTTGTGGTGCTGACACATGCGGTGGTGGCGGCGGTGGTTCTTGTCCTATTGGGGCTGGAGGATCGAAAGGAGGACAGATGGGCAGCGCGGCTGGTGACATTAACTGCAATGACATCGCCACCACCACTGTCGACGGACCTCTCCCTACGGACCCTTCTAAGCCCATTGACTTCGGTGACGATCCCTTCACTGCTCCTACTGCCCGGTCCGAGTCTGCATCCCCGCCTTCTAAGCGTGATTCGGAGCTAGTGGCTCGAGCGTTCAACGATGACATGTCTCCCAACCCTTTCTACGTTGCCTCCCTCACGCCCCTTTGGGTGGATCAGACTGGAGCCACCGCGGGACACTGGTTCGGCGCTCCCCCTTTCGCTGGTAAAGGATCTGCAGGAGTCAACGGTATCTATGGCTGCACATCTGTCATTATCGTGTCTGACTTGGGTGTCTATCTGTCTCATATCTGGGAGAACCCCGTCTTCATCGACAGTTCCTGGAACCCCACGCCTGACGACGAATTCGAGGCCACTACTTTCAATGCCCTTCGCGATGGCACCATAAATGCCGAAAGCGTTGCTGGTCTTGTTGGTACAGACCAAGTCCCCGGTGTGCTGCATTCCATGTTTCACCCCAGGGTTTTCGTTGTCACTCCCTTCACCAACGACCTTGAGCGTAGCCTTGGCGTGACAACGACTTTCCGCTACGAGGATCGTGCAAACTACTTGGCCAGTCAAGTTTCTGGCATCATTCCTGGGTCTGACTCAACCGTTCTCGGCTACACGCGTACCGGCCGTGCAGAATCCACCGAGCAGTACGGAACGTGGGGTCGCGCTATCGTCGAGTATGATATGCTTGAGGAGATCGTCTTTGGCTCCGATGACGACATCATGGGTCAGTTCATGGGTCGATGGAGACTCTGGGTCGAGGACCAGCTTGTCACTTCACACAAGTTCATTGTTTACCCTCCTTCTATTGACCTTCCTGAAACTACACCTGCAGCTACACCTGCTGCAGGCCTCCAGAAGCGTGCCGACGAGGAGGCTGCCAGCAAGTGCTTGGTCCGTGGTGGCTCCACTGGTGCTACTTCGGCCGGTCCCTCTTCTACAGACAAGGCCGCTACTACGGCTGATGCCACTTCCACTGCCGAGACTTCAGCAGGCCCTACTACAGATGACAAGAGTGCTGAGGCTACTGGAACAACCACTGCCGAAGAGAAGACCACCGAGGCTGTCGGAACAACTACTAGCGAGGACAAGACTACTGAGGCTACAACCACACAATCTGACGCTGTCTTGTCAACCTCTACCCCAAGCACTTTTATCACCACTACCAGAGCCTCATCCGATGCCATCACATCCGGCGTGACAACTGACGCAGCGACAACTAGCGAGGAAGTCCGCACCTACTACCCTTGCGTGATCTACGGCGGACCTCGCGTCGACAAGCCATACTGCCAATGCAGCACCACAGTCTCCGGCAAGCAATACGTCACTTCAGCTTCTCTGATCGACAACAGCTGCGAGGACTACACCTCATACCCTTCCCCAGTTGTCCCCGTCACCGAAGCCCCAGTTACCCAGGCCCCAGTGCAGACTCCCTTCACTGAGACCAACGACGGCACCGTTTTGGTCTACTCAGCCTACACCCTTGAGTACTTTATGGCTTATACTGTCCACGTCACAGCAACACGTGGTTACGGTGAACCATCAACCGTTTCCACGCCTTTACCTTCTCAAACTGCCGTTGATAACGACGGCGGTGGCCAGTGTGGAACAGCCGATAGCTTATCGAAGAAGGGCTTAGGTGAGGCTTGTGACAGGGCTATTAATGAGTTCGATGCCGATACTGTGTACAAGGGTTACACGACGCGATACAGTCGGTCTAACAAGGGTATCCTTATGGTTGCCTCGGTTGGTCAAGCTGCTTGCATTGCAAAGTTTGAGTGTGATGACTATGGTATTGGCATGAAGGGCAGTGATATTATTGCAGCTCGCGAGAACGCTAAGAAGAACGATGGTATTTGGATTTGCGGACATATTCGTCTGTCCAACTCATGCAGTGTCGTTATGGACTACTGCACGAACTGTAACAACAGCGGTTAGGTTTTTATTCTCTAGGATAGATTATTAGATTTAGACCATTTTTAGCTCTACATCAATTTCAGTTTCTGAACAATGGTTCTTTGTTGATTTCCTTCGCAATGTCAATCTGAAAGCCTCGGTTAAAGTATGGAACGCTACCTTTTAGGGTTAGTGGAGCAACATTTGACGCTTGGAAATACGCAGTAATGAGCCATCGATTCTAACTCTATCACTGCCTCATCCTCAATCATGACGTCTTAAATACTTTGCCAACTCCTCCTCACGATACAATCTTACAACTAATGAATCGTGGCCATGCGACCCCCAACGGCGTGTTTGAACTGTAGAACTTCTAAGCGCAGATGTGATCGGGCAGACAACTCTGTAGCATGTTCCCAATGCGTTCAACGAAATTTGCATTGTCCTGCTGCTATCACCAGCCCCCAACTTCCAAGAGCATCAGAAGTTCAGGAGCCTCCGCGCTCGGTTCAGTCAATCCATACACAAGACGAGAAGATGTACTTAGTAGGTCTATACTTTCGTTTCATCCACGATTCCCCTCACAGCCTCTTCCACGAGCCCACGTTCAAAGTCAGCGTTGCGGAAGGCACAGTATCTAAACCTGTCCTTCTTGCTATGCTAGGTTTGTCTGCAAGGTATGTCATATTTCTCCGTGTTTTTGTGAAAGAACCACTAAACAGCTCTGGTGGGAGTCCAGATTCGCGACAGATCCTGACGTTGTTGCTCGTGGGCCAATGTATCGCGCTCAAGCTACTGCAGCATTGAAGGAAGACTTGGAGCATATCTGTATTGAGAACATCCAAGCTTGTATTCTTGTCGGCAACAACTTCTTTGGTGAAGGTGATGCAGATGCTGAGTCTTTGTATTTTGGTTTGTCCTTGGCGATAATTCTCTCTCTAAACCATATCTAATCGTCTATCAGGACTCGCAAGCCGAATGACTCAAATCCTCAAGCTCGGTGAACTTGACGAAAGCGATGATGGCGTGAGACGAGAGGTCAAGAGACGCATATTCTGGACGTGCTTCATTATCGACACTTGGGCCAGTGGAGGCTCCAATCTATCGCCACAATTCAGATGGCGAACTAAACAACCTCGAGGGCCACTCGACGAGAATATGTTCTACCACATGAGATCTGGAGACAGAGATGTCGCAGACTCAGACTGGAAGCCTGGGCTATGGGCTCACATGGTCAGACTGGTTGGGTTATATGCTCAAATACAGGAGCTTCAGCAAGAACTAGCGAATACAGCTGAGTGGAACGAATCTTTTATAGATGAGTCAGTGCAGAGGCTGGAGACTGAGCTCAGTTCTTTTGAAGAGGGTCTAGGTCCTGGGTTAATGTTCTCAAGGGAAAATCTGGCTTCTTTTGTCAGCCGTGGTTTAGGACGTGTCTTCATAGCCTTTCATCTCGGCTATCATCACTACTACACGCTGTTATTCTACCAATATCTCGATCATCGCCGACCACCTACAAGAAATGGCCGCAAGTACGCTAGCTCCTGCAAAGCTCATGCTGCCATTGTATGCGACGTTCTGAAGGCTTCGCGGGAGGTCCCTGGGGCGGAAGCCGTCTACAACATCGTAGGTCATGTAACAATCGTGTCCTCGTCAGTGTTGTTGCACACATACCTATTTGGAGAGTCCCATGAGCTTGAAGAGTCTCGAGACCGGCTCAGTTCAAACCTCGAGTCATTGGTACAACTACGAAGTTACTGGCCAAGCGTGGAGATGATGGTGAGATGCCTACTTAATAGTTCGTGCTGAATGCTGATTAGTATGTAGATCAAACGACTAGTTGTCTTTCAGAAGAACTGTATGCAATCGATGAACGCAGAGTCTTACCGATTTGACAAGTGGATGGTCAAGTTTCTAATTGCCCATGCACTTGCTCTTGAAGACAAGGTTGATGATAGTTGGTCGGCTGCCAGCGTTGATGCAACAAGCGGAGATACGCATCTAGAACGAGGTCGCATTACTCAAGCAATGATCATGGAGATCCAGAACTACGATGCAGAGGCGATATAAGATGTTCGGAAATTCCAATAATTAAGGCGCATCACACAGATTGTTTTGGTTTCTGTGAAGAGTATAGTGCAGGTGAACCCAAAGAGTAAACTTTTGACAATGGTCGAAGCTCAATATCGTGTAGCTCTTGGCTTATCGCGACGCGACGCGACGAGATTGTCAGTGGGGTGGGCAGATCAGTTAGGGGGTTAGCATAGTAAGAATATGCCGAGCTAAAAAGCCGAAGATAAACGGAGAGTGTTGACGTAAGTAGGCCAACTACAACACTTCAAAGCCGCAAGCTTAAGCCAATCATCAAGCGCCAAAGCCGGAGCTAAGTTCACTACCGCTCATTGAGCCGAGATCCCTGTTTCCAAAGATTCGGGCTCCACAAATCGGCACTCTGTATCGCCTCCAAAAGTAAAATCAGGACATGTTAGAACAGGAGACGGGGAAACGACCAGGAAGAGACATTCTAGCTAGAGCCAAATCAAGTTGCTTATCCTCGCGGCATTAAAGTCCGAGGCATTCGCTCTGGAGTAATCAGGCGCACAGTGTCTTAAAAGAAGAGAAACCCAGAGGCCTGCCTACCCTGCAGCAGAAATGCTATACTCACGAACTTGTGCTTCTTGGGTTTAAAGATGTATAACACTGTAAGAAGTTCAATAAATTAGTTGGATCAATAGAACTTCACACTTTATTGTCACTAGCTACCAGCTACCAGAATAAATAAGGCATAACAATATAACTCGACTCTCATTTAAACGCGTATCCTCCTGGCCCATCACCTTAAGCATCCGTCTTATGCCTGACCCCCTGCTCGATCGCATAAGCTTCCTCGGCGCGTCGCTCAGCAAGAGTGACATACTTGCGGAACTGACGAGTAGGGACTTTGTTCATGAAAAGCTCATCCAGCTCCTCGTAACTTCGCATACGAGTTTCAGGCACAAAGAAGAATGCCATGACAGCAAAGATGACCATGAAAGCACCATAGACAAATCCAATCTTTGCCTTGAGATTGCCATATCCGGGGTTGAACATGTAGGGGGCGACGAATGACCACATGGTGTTGACGGCTGAAGAGATGGAGATGGAGATGGCAAGGGTCTTGGTTCGCAGAACAGACGTGGGGATCTCTCCTGCAAGGGTATACACCGTTGACCCAACACCCACGTTGTAAAAGAAGTTGTACATGGTGTAAAAGCCAACGGACGCCGTAACAGCAGCGGTAGTATTGACTGAACCAGAGATTCCCATACAGATGAGAAGCAGAGAGAGGCCAATGCATCCAGCCAGGTACATGGGCCGACGTCCATAAAAGTCGCCAACAAGGAAAGCAATGGTGGCACCGGACATGGAAAGAATTTGAGCGCCAATCTGAATCTCAAAGGACTTCTTGTCGCTGATTCCAAGGTACTGGTACATAAGGGCGCCGTAATTGGAGACGAACCCAAGGCCAGACATGGGCTCAGAAAGGAACACCATGATGGCGATAAGAGATCGTCGGAGGTTGGTGCCCTTGAAGCAATCGAGGTATGAGCCAAGATTCTTTGAGTCAGCTTCTTCAAGAGTCAACTTGATACGTTCAAGATGACCAGACGCGTCTTCGGGGTCTGAGTACATGCGCTCAAGAGCCATACGCGCCTTGTCCATCTTCCCCTTGCGAACCAGGTAGACAGGACTCTCAGGCATAAAGAGTTGGCCGATCAAAGCAACACCAGCGAAGCCCCATTGAGCAACGACGAGAGACTGCCAGGACCAATTGGATTCCCATTGCGAGCTGAAGTTGGAGAGGATCGCCGAGATAAAGGGGCCAATGCATTGAGCAAGGTTGCAGAAACCAATGGTGGTAGATCGAATGGCAAGGGGTGAGACATCAGCTACGTACGCTGTGCAGAGGTTCTGGAACGCGCCAATGGCAACGAAATTGACCATCTTGCCAGCGAAGAACATTTCGATAGATGTAGATGCGAATTCAACGCCAACTGATCCAATGTTGATAGCAGCTGCGATCAGGATAACCGGTTTGAAGCCGATCAGATCAGCAAAGTATGATGAGGCCCAGGCTCCAAAGATCGCAGCACCATTGGAGCCACCGCTGAGCGCAGATTGCCAGCTCGTCTCGATGAAGTATGAACCGTCGTCGAGTTGTTTGCCGAATCGCTCTTTGAACACAGGAATGCTGATCACGGAACCAGAAGACTGGTTCTCGAAACCACGGACGATGAGAGTCCAAAGCATGACTCCAATCCAGAGGAGAAGCCATGGATCTCTCCTGAGGGTCTGGAGGTAGGTTCGGTTGTGTTCTTGGTGTTGGATGGCATGGCCGCGCGTGTGGTCTGGCGAGACGTGGACGGTTTTGGAGTCTGATCGCTCGACGTGAGCGGTTGATTCAGGCTTCTCCATTGGGAGGGAGGATGTTGACGAGAGATTGCACAAATGGTATGGGTATCAAGAGATAGACAATAGATCTTGTGGAGAGTGATGGAGAAACGATGCCAGTGACAGCAGATGATCCATCTTATAGAAAAAAGAAAGCGTTGCTATTGGCATCGCGGTACAAAGTTCCCCGGATGGAAATGCTTCTCCAACCTGCTGGGTTCACAAGTGCGGGGCCCCAGATGGAGAGAAAAATTAAGGTGGGCTGAGACAAGCATCTAGACCGGCAAGGATAACCTACAGCTGATCCAATGGCGAGCCTCCAAAGCCGGCGCTAATTAGAGTAATGCCGGCTTTGATCTATTTTCATTGGCAACTTGGGAATGGTGGGTAGACCAAGCAAGAATTTGACTCGTGATCCAAGTCACTATTCGGTTACTGATCCGCCGAAATGAATGCATGAACATCGGAAGAGATCATCGGATCGTGCGACGAACCTGACTGCCCATAGATTATTGGTGATATAACTGCTTGCAAGGTCGATTAGAGCAATGAGGCGTTCAGCGAATTCGGAATTCGAGGGGTTTCTCGCGAGTTAATATGCCGACCCAGACACTATTCAAATCTTAGACCATTGAAGGACACGGCGTTGCCGATATGAAGCCATGCATCAGGCATGGACGTCCTCTTGATGAAACATATTAACACTGTTGGTCTCACAATGTGCACAGGAAATATTCGAGTTCAAGTCGACGTAGCATTGCGATTATTCTAGCTAGATTTCTCTGCGTCCTGCTTCCTGTTTGGAGCTCAAGCCTTGGCCTCTTCTGCTTTCTGGAACTCCTCAACAATCTTGGCTAAGATGAACTTGATCTCCTTCACAGGCCATTCCCCTTGCTTGTTATAATCTGCCGTGAATGACCACTTTCCTGATCCAACAACTTCAGTCTTCTGAGTGCCATTCTCACCAGGCAGAACAACTTCCATGGACGTGCTTGGTGGCACTTCAACATCTACACGAACGACCTGCTTTCCTGTCTTGTCACCTTCAAGCTTCCATGAGCTCGACACCCTGCCGTAAGGCGTCAAATGCGATGCAGACGCCCAAGTGAAATCGCCTCCAACAACAGGTTGAACCCTAGATCTCTTCCATCCAGCTTCAACCCGCTGCAATCCAGCAAGTCGTTCAACCATAAACTTGGCGATCGCCCCATAAGCGTAATGGTTGAAGCTGGTCATCTCGCCAGGGTTGATTGATCCGTCAGGTAGCATACTGTCCCAACGTTCCCAAGTTGTAGTAGCTCCCATCGAGATAGCATAGAGCCACGAGGGGCATTTCTCATTGAGAAGCATGGAATAAGCGACGTTGCTATGGCCAGTCAAGGTGAGGGCTTCGCAGACAAAAGGTGTACCAGCAAAGCCGGTGCCGATGCGAAAGGCATTTCTTCGAACGATTTCTGCAAGTCGCGACCCAGCTCGTGATAATTGGTCCTTGTTGAGGAGCTTGAAGCAGATTGCTAACGAGTAAGCGGTTTGCGTGTCTGATACAAGTCGCCCGCTTGGGGAGACGTATTCTTCGGTGAACTCTGCTCGTGCATTGTCGGCCCATGATTTGTAGAGCAAATGATCTTCGGCCTTTCCAAGAACGCTGCAGACGCGTGCCATGATGTCGAGGGAGTTGATCAGAAATGCGTTGGCTACCAGTGGAGGATCTGTCGTGGCTTTGGCAGCATCGTCTGGGGGAGCGCTTGGGTCAAGCCAGTCCTGACAAGATTAGTAAAAGCGATTTTAGAGATGCGGAAAGACTTACGGAGAGTTGATCGGCATTAAAATCCCACAAGTGGGTGCATCGGTCCTTGTTCTTGGGGATGACTTTGAACCACGTTTCCATGGACTCAAACTGGTCAGCCAAGATAGCAGGGTCCGCCGTTTCTTCGTACAGTGCCCAAGGAGCCAAGACAACAACATCATGCCAAATAGCGCAAGGCCAAACAGGGCCCCAAATCCTACATTTGTCAAGGATGTTTGGTGAGACCATTGGAGGTACTCCTCCCTGTCGCTGCTGGTCAAACCATACACCCTTGAGCCAGTCTCGAAGAATCGGGTAACATCCATAGATATAAGTAGCTGTTGGCGCAAACAAGGCCAAATCACCAGTCCAGCCAAGTCGCTCATCGCGCTGTGGGCAGTCTGTTGGAATTGAAAGGAAGTTGTCTCGCATGCTCCAGCGGACATTGCTGAATAATTGGTTCAGCTTATCATTGGAGCATGCAAAGGTTCCTTGCTCTTCCATATCAGTATGACAGACAACAGCCTCGAGCGCAGCGACAACATCCTGGTCTTGGGAAGGCCAGTTGTCGACCTGAACATAACGAAAGCCATGATATGTAAATCGAGGCTCGTACACTTCCGGTTCAGTATCTCCTCTGAGTGTGTAGACATCCGTGGCGTCACAAACGCGGAGAGGCCTCACACCCAGTTCTCCATTTTCGAGGACCTCAGCATGCTTCAATGTGACTTCATGGCCACGCTGTCCTTTAACTGCTTTGATCCGAACATATCCCACCAGGTTCTGCCCGAAATCGAGGATTGTCTTCCCAGATGGTGTTGTGATGTTGGAAATTGGCTTCAATGTTTCAATTCGTCGGACAGGCTCACGATAACCGGCTGTCAAGTTGATCTTCTCAGATATAAATGGCAATGTAACGGCACGCTCCCAATGTCCAGTGACGTGCTCGTGAGAAGACCAGCCAGGTAACTCAACCGTAGCATCGTACTTTTCGCCGTTGTAAATTTCCGCCAGGCGAATGGGGCCTTGAGCTACCATCCAGTCATTGTCTGTTGTAATAACTTGCGAAGACCCGTCGGAATACTGCAACTCGAGCTGTGCAAGGAGGCTTGTGCGCGTGCCATATCTGTTGCGTATGCCGCCATCGAAACTCAATCTGCCAGTGAACCAGCCTTCGGCAAGACGGACGCCCAGACAATTGTCCCGGCAGTCAAGAAGATCGGTAACATCATACGTCTGATATGTCAATTCGTTGTCGTAACAGCTCCAACCAGGCGCCAGGAAATAATCGCCAACGCGACGGCCATTGATCTCTGCCTCATAAATACCTTGCGCGGTTATGTAGAGGCGAGCTGATGCGATGCCAGAATTCAACGTAAATGCCTTGCGGAAGAGATCTTCTGGTTTTGGCTTATCATTGTCCTTTTCTGACCAAGGAGCCGAAATGAAATTGCCTTTCCAGTCACTCCGGTTGAGCAGACCTGTCTCCAGCCAAGCCTGTTCGCTCCAATCGGAAAAGGATGTCTCTCCTTTCCCACGGACTCGGATGCAAACAGTGTATCTCGAACGAGAAACGAGCGACTCAGCTGGCCAAGGCACTAAATGGGACTCTGAAGATTCCACTTGAGAAGTGCACACGAGGTGGTTTTCCTGTCCGATGACCTTCTCCAAGCGCAGTTCATAAGCTTGCTGCTCAAAGCCTGGAGGGGCGTTGCTGAGACGCCAGGAAACGCGTGGTTTGTGCTCATGAACACCCAAAGTGTTGGGACTGCGATAATGCTCAAAACGGACATCGACAACTTGCAAAGACATAGTGACAGACGTTTGGGTTCTGAAGAGACGCAATCCTTCAAATGTGCTGAGGGCTGCGGAGGCCACTTGACTACTACTTTTTATACAGCGCAGGGTGCACTAAAGCCAGAAGCCCCAGACCCCCCGAGTGATGAGTCGAGGTAGTGGGGTTTAGGCACTTTCTCCAATTTTTACTTCGCCGATCCTTGACAATGAGAATCGGTATGAGCTAGCCCGAGTCTGGAGGGGGTGGATTTATCAAGTAGCAGGTAAGCTAGGGCCAATAAATGTATTACGGGTTACGTCTATTGACTCGCAATCGTTGACTTCCAGGTGCCGACAGATGCGAGCGAGATGCCGCACAACATCGATACAAGTGTCTGGCCCTGGGAAAAGTGAAACTCGGACGCAACCCACCTGGCCACTGTACCGCCAACTATCCCCATCCAAACTACAAAGAAGCCTGTCTCGAACCATTTCTTCCGAGTGCTGTCCTTCTTGGAGATCTCCGTGCTCGCCCTCATTGCCGTCCCCCAGGTATCGGCCGTTAGTGTCACCAAACTCCAGATGTGTATTGCTGGTAGAGGCACATTGTAGAAGAACATGCCCGGCACAACATACCAAGACAAAGCAAGTCTTAACCTATCTGGATTGCGCAAAATGTTATAAATCGCTGTAATACCAATTCGCAGAAACAGATCCGGGTAGCTGAAATAAAGCAGCTTGTGAGACGTGAAGAAGTACGAGAGCACGGCCACTGCAACGACTAGAGGTCCAAACTCACGTCTGGCAGCGGCGAAGAATGCCATAGGATGAGACATGGCATAGACACGTGGGATGAGGAGGGATTCGATGTGCGTGGCTCGGGCCCAGCGGACTTGTTGTCGCAACCAGCGTGTGACAGTAGTGGGCGTCTCTGTAACCGTAAGGACGTCGGAAGCAAAGACAACGCCCCAGCCACGGACGAGAAGGTTGGTGGTAAGGTGGCGATCCTCGTTAACGATCTAGCAGCCAGATCAGCTTCGCCTCTAGACTTCATCGACAGGAATGAGTATTGGTCACGTACCATTCGCTTGCCAAAGACCTTTTGCATATACCAGGGCATAAGAATGGCCGATAGAGCTGATAGTCGAAAAGCTGTGCAAGGCCCGCTTTGGCAGTCACTCGTTGCGGTACAAGCGGGCGTGGATCGGGTCAGATAAAGCTCGGCCCAGTAAACCGTGGCAGCTAAGCGCGTTACTACCGTGTCATCGCCGTTGTGCACAGTCAATCCTGAGCTGGCGCCGCCAACAGTAGGATCCCCGGCAATGGTGCTGATGGTCCTCTCAAGAGTGTCCTCCAACACCAGCGTATCGGAGTCTGACGACCACATGAACTCAATGCCGAGTATGTCCGCAATAACAAGCGAAAAGATGAAAGTGGTAAACATTATTCCCTTCTTGTGCATATGTTGTTGAACGAGGCATAGATGTCTAATACCATCTGGGTCGCCGACCAAGCAGCCCTGTTGATCAAGTATAACTCGTGCGAGCTTCATGCAATGCCGGATCACCACGTTGTTGCTTTCCTCTTCGTCGATCTCAAGCCCCTGCTCGTGTTGCATAGCTAAATGTTTAGTATAAAGCCGCTGTGCTATGTCGCCCAATGGCTCCTCTATGTGAATGATCCGAGACTCAGAAGGATAGACCTGCCCATCCTGTTAGCAATGCCGATCTCAAGACGAATTACCTCGATGCAGCACAACCTTCTTAAACACGTAGAACATGTCTTGATCTTCTGCGTCGTTACCATCAATGCCGACTAACATGAAGGCTTGACCTCGAGCTGTCTTGTAGCTCTCAAGAGCCCGCGTAAACAACCCAGGATCCTCACGGTAGCCAACCACAGTCGATATGCAACCGAGCTTCTGAACATTTTTCTGCGTTTCGAAGCCGCTCTTCTCTGTCTCTATGGTATCCTTTCTTTGCAGAGACGCATCTTTTGTTGAGTAGAAGGAGATACGACGTCCTTCGTTGGCAAAACGATTGTATTCGGTCAGGGTAATGCCAAGCAGTATATCTATTGTCATTGGGTGTAGGGTTTGTATGGTAGCCAAATAGAATGCTGGGATAATGAGTATACATCCAGCCAAATTGAGAAGTTGTCTAAGTATCGATGAATTTCGTCCTCTGGGGATACTTGTAAATGGCTTCTCAGCTCTGCTGTTAATAATCTCGAAGGTGCCCATCGCGCCGTGGAAATAGAGTTGTATAGACCGTTGGGGCACCAAAAGTCGTCAGGGAGCAGATAGAGCTTGCATGAAGAAGAAAATGATAATTAGTGTATGGAACAAACTGAGCTTGAGAGTGATGAGGTTTGCGAGAGGTGCAACTGAAATGCTCTTATAGATACGAGACGCTACGGGGATAGAGTCCACTATTTCTCATCTCATTACATAGTAAATATGATAACGAGTAGATAAAAAGTTCTTTGTCCCATTTTATAGGAACTCTAAATACAAAACGGCGCCATAGGAATGTTTCGTGATTGGTTGCTGTCAGTGCGATCAACATCACAGGGTTTTGTCGGGTAGCGTCGTCAAATTTTAAAGTTGGCCGGGTTGAGGTGTCATCTCGTAAAGGTAAGAAGCGGGAATATTACTGGCAAAAGAACGCCCACAATAGGGGACGTGGTCTCTTATATGGTTAAAGTTGGTACACCGCTCTTTCGAAGTCTCTATGAGCTTTAACTTTTTGTTAATATGAAACAGGATCTAATTTCGATCGCCCGTGTTTCCGGCCATTCCTCGTATTTGACTCAGTGATCTTGCTCATGATGGAGCATGACCCTGACGCACCCGAAATGCTCTCAGGGTCTCCATATACCGCCCAATGCCCGCCGATTTGGTTCCAGAATTATTCACTTTACATAGGAGCTGTGATCCCATGCTTTACACCAACCTATTTGACAAAGGTCATGTTCACCACCTACAAGGATAACCGGGTTCTCCCTGTTGTCATTATTGCTGGGTGCCTCGCACTGTATTACTGCCTTCTTAATCCGTCCGTGGAAAGATTCGGCGCAGTGAGAGTCCCTGTGAGCCACTCTTCCGCGTCAGTGACAAAGTCCGCTTCGAAGATCCCTCACCAACCGCAGCAAACTCGGCCTGGTGGCCATGGAGAACTTCAGAGCAGCGACGTTCTCTTGATCATGAAGACGGGAGGGACCTCGATGTACCATCGTCTGCTCGTTCACTTAGTCACTAGCCTTTCTCCAGAGCGAGTTCATCCAGACAACGTTGTGATATACTCAGACTACACAGAAACTATCGGCAACTTTACAACTATCGATATCCTCACGAACATGACAGAGGCCACCAAGTCCCATCCCGACTTCGACGTCTACCACGCGGTTCCGCAATACGAAGCAAACAACGTCTACATCGAGCGTGCTAATATAGAAGGTGATCATGAAGGTCCTGTCGGCGGCTGGGTTATAGATAAGTACAAGTTTCTACCGCTCATGGACCACGCTGGCAAGAACTGGCCCCATGCACGCTGGTATGTCTTCGTGGAGGACGATGCATATATCTTTTTGCCCAATGTGCTGGGATATCTATCATCCTTCGACTGGAAGGAGCCGCATTACCTCGGCAGTTCTGCCTTTATAGCTAACGTCACCTTCGCACACGGCGGCTCTGGTTTTGCGCTCTCACGAGGTGCATGGGAGATGTCGTTCGGAAAGAATCCGCGATTGGTGGACGACTTTGCCGAGTATACCCGCCGGCACGGATGTGGCGATCATATCCTTGGACGTGCACTGAGCGAATATGGGGTTCGGTTTGGAGAAAACGGGGGGGATGAGAAGTTTACTTGGGGGTTCAATGCTGTAGTGCACTGGAAGTTTGGTTTCAGGAGTGAAAACTGGTGCACGCCACTTTTGTCATGGCACAAAGCGCACAGTCGGGACATAGCGAGATACTACGAGTTGGAGAAGAGCTGGGACTTCCAGGTCAGTTGGAAAACTACAAATCGTGAGGCTAGATGAAGCTCGTTGGGCTAACACGAAAGCAGACACCGATGCTTCATAGCGACTTCTTCAAAAGGATGATCGCTCCAAATTTAGACAAGAGGCGAGAGTGGTGGGACAACATGTCCAGTCTCTTCGAGATCACTTCTGCCAATGCGAATTCATCTCCTGACCCACAGTCCAAGTACAACCGCAGTCTGTGGACCAATGCCTGGAAGTCTATCGATGCATGCGAAGCAGCTTGTGAGTCATGGGACAAGTGTATGCAGTGGAGCTACTACGATGACCTGTGCCGTATGGACGACAAGCTGATTATGGGGTCCGGGTTTGCACCTGGTATGTATCAGAGGAGGACGAGACTACTAATTACAAGTGGTTGGTTGTTGGATAGGCTTCAGAATTGGGAATGCAACTAGATACCGGAGAGAATAGATACTATATAGAGGAAATTGTCTCTGACCAGAGACGTATAATATGACATGAGGTCAATGCTCTAAAAGTTCCAAATAACCTAACTGCCTACTTAGCCGGTCTTCGTGGGTCGTAGCTCTGCTGCCAGTGAAGTTCTGAGTGGAAAGTTAAAGGCTATCCATTGCTCGGCAGAGCTACCTCCAGATCTTTCATTATCGAGTGGTAATCTCTTCTTGAGAACATGTCCAATCTTGGGGAGTTCCAGCAGATCAAAAGATGTCGGCTGAGACGTAACCAAGACTTTGAGAGTATCACTACACTCTTCAATGCCCTGCTTTCTCAACTCATCGGGTACCATGGTTCTGAATTTCTTGATGAAATGACCTGTCATGAACCTCTCATTCTGGTTGTATGGAGGAACCACTGCGTAGCTGCCGCAATAGATATCCTCAATCTGCCAGAGAGGACCAAGGTCAAGGATATGTAAATACAGAACCTTGGTACCGTGATTCTGAAGCTTCAACTCGAACATAGATGCCTTGCCTGCATCCTGTTCAACGTTAACGACAGAGTCTGGGCCGAAGTGATTCCCAGCTCGTGTAATGCTGATGTCGAACGATGTTCGAAAGTCTTCTTCCACAAATGGATTCGAGAGATTCCTGACAAGTTCGTATCGAGCTAAGTGCTCTAAGACTGCAGCAACATCCTCTGCGGTTGTTGTGCTTTGCGGCAATGCAGGGAGGTTTGTCACTTCTTCACCATTTCGAGTCAGTATCTTATACTCGTCGTCGATAGCCTCGACCTGAAACCAGGATTTCAAGCCGTTCTCTTCAGCATGTGTCATCTCGTATCTTGTCAAGGCTTGTAGCCAGATATCTTGGGTAGATATGCTGTAGCTAAAAGACACCGGGAACTGGCGAAAAGCCAGCCTCGTTTGTGGTTCAGCAACCCAGTCACTGTCAGTTGTAGCAGCTATCGCATCGTCCAGGTGTAACAGGCTGGTCAAGGGGCCAGCTCCTGCAACCGTTGATTTGATCAGATTCGTGTGGAAGGATTCATTGTGCTCAAGGACGCTGGAAGGATACAGGATGAACTCATCGCCATCAGAGATGCCATGAGCCTGGCCCGCGTGCAGTGTAAACTGTTGACCGTTTTTCACAACAAGTACCATCGGTCGTGAGTTTGTAAAGGTGTTCTCACCAAAGAATCCTTGGTCTTTGTTTCCATATAATGCAGGATTTTGCTGAACCGAGTGACCTCGAAATTTGGAGCTGAGACGGTAGAAGATGTTTTTGTGTTTGCGATTCAACCCACCATCTCTTATACTGAGGTTCAGGAAATGGGACAAGGCGCCATGAGATTCTCCCCGGTGAACTATTTCGCCTGCCTCTTCATGAGGGCCGCAAGCTGCAAGAAGTGCATACCCGTTTGGGTTAATCAACCAGCTTGGCAGCATAGACACGTCACGATAGTCCGAGTCGGGCTTTTCTCCATCTTCCTCTGACAAAGTATTATCGGCGAAGTATGCAGATGCAAGCTCTGGATCGATTTGAAGGAACCGAATATCGGAACGATCCAGACGATAGATGCTTGCTGCAAAACAACAGTCAAGGACCAGAGTGACAACTAGGCCTTTTAGCACCATTGCATTCAGCGCAAGTGCTAATCTGTGCCCTCCAAGGGGCTTTACTTCGTCTCCATATTCACCACCAAGAAGGGCTAAAGCCAAATCTCCTGTATGCTGGTTGGAGAATGGCTTGGCGGTAGGAGCAATGCGGGTACCATGTCCCGAGTAGTGGATGTAGACATAATCCCCAGATAGTGCCACAGAGGTTAGATCTCTGAAAGCTTTAGTTACGTTATCGTATGTTGGTAGCAAAGTAGGGTCTTCAACTGGCCCCGTGGTGCTGCCCTCAAAATCTTGCGTGGCTGTGAAGGTCTGGATATTGATGTGAAATGGTTGCTGTTCGAGTAATGATCTGATTTGTTGTGTGTCTCGTACACAGCCTTTTAACGATGACTTATACTTGTCAGGATAGGCGTCGATCCCAATAAGAATGGCATAATGCTTTGATGAAACAGACTCCTTTTCGGCCATTGTTTGAATGGGTTGGAACCTGATTTGCAATGTTATTCGAAGGGCCTGACTTATCGTAATTGTTATGAAGAGGGGTAATGATACAGGGAACGTATGCGATTGGTCTCACGCTAAGACGGCTCTCATGCATATGCATTGTTCTTTCAATGTACTTTGCCTTCTTGCTGCCTTACACTGCCACAATTGCGTTTCTGCCTGAAAAGCCACCAAAAATGACCTGAGGAATCATGTGCCCAAGCAATGCCTGCTTATCATTGCTTATCTTGTAGGCATTCAACAGGCCTCCAGATCATCCACATCGATGCCCGCATTGTCTCTGAATGGGCTCCCATTGGAATACGAGAGGGTGCATTGTCCAGCAACTGGAGCTGTTGCAATAAGATATGGGCCCTCTCTGGAGCCATCAGTGTTCAGCAAGTAGACGCTATCCCCTACTTTGAGACTGGGTGCCTACACAGCCTGATTCAGTACAAGATTTTCGACCAACCAAGTGACAACTATCACGTACATTGTCATACGTCGAGACGAATGGTCGCTTGCCGCCTGGGGTGTACTCGGGCGATCCATTCTTCCTAGGAGTGAAGAGCATCAGCTTACTTCCAAGCCCACAGGTTCAACCACTTACTGCTGGCCGTCAGACATTTTGGAGAGACGCTAGTGGAATTGCGAAAAAGGGAGAAATGACTTGAGAAATGACTTGACGGAACAACAGTGGGTATTGGACTTTTGTATATTGCCCGCCTTCGCCTAGACTTGCATTTCAACGTGGTGACACTTCATTGGTTACGTCTAGAGCCTGCTCGAAGATTAAAGTAACTACCATTTCCTTCAAGGTGGCTTGTAGAGTCCTAAAGTCCTGCATGAGTTTGTGTGCCAGCCATCCCACCTTGACGACATCATGACGGGTCAGCCCATTCTTCCTCTTTCGGCCACTCGATCACAATCAGGCAAACCTCCAACGGGGAAAAGTAAAGTATCTCTTCAGCGAAAGGGACGTAATTTTCTAACCCTCAGATAGTTGAAGATTTCAGACCAGGCTATCCAAGATTCACAGCTCTTATCGCGTCGCATAGCCCATTTTTTATCTTTCGACGCTTCAAAAGGCTCCGAGCACGGCTACTGTTACTAAAACAAGACCAGCTGTCAATCCTAGAGAGTGAACTCGACCAGATCGATCAACTGGAGAAGGCACCTATCTTTCTTGGAAAGAGTCGCATCGATAGAAATGCTGAAAGGTTATCGGTCTTATCGAGGATAGAGTCTGCACTAGCTGACTATGGTATGGCTACCTTTTCATTTGGCTATTCATTCTGCTGACAATGTCGCAGATAGCTTTATAGATAAAAGTAATCTAGCACTGACTCTCAGCGATGCGGAATCAAGAGATGTGCGAAGCCTTAGGAACTGGGTTGATGGTAACGGATGTCTGGCTGGGAATGAGACATCTTACCTTGAGCATGATTGCGACCTTGTCTCGTTAGTCCCAACGATTGATAACGCAGTCAAAGGGTTTGAGAGTTGGATTGAAGAAAAACTTGTGCAGTTCTTGCCCAAGTTCCGAGAAGTATGCCAACGGCCACTTCACACAAGAGACCCATACTAATGAAGTAGAGCAATAGATATGTTTCATCCGACCCGAACGTCCATATATACAACGGTCCTTTTGTTAGTCGTGTTGCCAAAGGACTATTGATATGCTTGGTTACTTTGCTTCTACTACTGCCAATCGTTGTTTGTAACGTTGTGTCGACAGCCGCGGTTCGGATTTTTATTGTCATGCTGTCTACTATCGTTTACCTTTTGGTACTCTCTGGATTGACGCGGGCGAAAACGACTGAACTTGTAGTAGCTGGTACAACGTGAGTATTAATGCCTTGGTTCATCGAGACGCGCTGACAGATTAATCAGATATGCCACTGTTCTTATTGTATTTGTGTCGGGTACCAGTGATAAGGTACCCTGAGGATTGGGAAGCTGTAATGAGACGCAGGTATAATCGAAGATGACTAAAGTGCATTCCGAGTTTATATAAAAGCTAGCATGAAACGAAAATCATACCCCATAGTGAATATATGGAATCCAAGGAGGCCAAACAGGCTCGTCATCGCATGTTACAATATCCCTTGAAAACCCTTCATGACCTCTCCTTTCATTCTCACCTCCGTCGCCTCTCTCATTTTCGCCCCCTCTTGCCTGTGAGCTTCCAACTGTCCGGTGATCAGCGCTAGCCATTGTCACCCAACGATCTCGAAGCTCCCTGGAAGCATTGTGGAGTCCCTGAGAGACTGCTTTATCAGTCATTCCATTTTGCATTATTCCTTCATATGTAATCCTAGCCATGTCTACACAGATCTCATCCTTGACCTCCCATAAAGTCCCGATGACATGACGAAAACCAGCTGTGTGAAATCCATTTATGAGGTGGATTCCTTCGTCCGCCAGGTCGTTATTCCCAATACGGCCAGTGCCGCAGGCGGAGAGATAGGCAAGAAAAGGGGAGCGACTCTGTAGGTTTATGTCTAACAGGTCCAAAACGGTCAGGCATTTCTCTCTTTCTTGATCCAAACAGAGATAGCTTCCGATTGGATCCTCAGGATCTGTGCAGGCATGGCCGGCGAAGTGAAATATCCCGCATTCAAGCAAGCTTGTCAGAACATTATCCCTATTCGGTTCAGGCTCTTCTGACTCGACTAGCATTGACTTACATAAGCCACGAATAATTGTTATCTCTCTGGTTGCGAAGGGAAGTTTTGAGCTCCCGGGGGTAGCTTCCATTGCAACGAGGAGTGCATGTGTCTGGGTCGCATCCTACCGCGGATTATTGACCGTATGGAGCTATTATATGACGAAATAACTCTATCAATGACCGTTTCGAAAAAGCCTTTCGAGTGATGGCCAGCAGCGTGAATGGGAAACTTGTTCAGAAGTCCTGTCATGATCCACCAAACATGAGGCCAATCTCCTTCAGAAGGGGGCTGTTCGAATCCCAAAGCACTCAAGACGGGACTTGCGACGC
Organism: Fusarium redolens; assembly: GCF_020744475.1. Taxonomy (NCBI): domain Eukaryota; kingdom Fungi; phylum Ascomycota; class Sordariomycetes; order Hypocreales; family Nectriaceae; genus Fusarium; species Fusarium redolens. The sequence goes on from NW_025763707.1 coordinate 53,845, forward strand.
AGTCCCACAGCCATTGAAGAGCCTCGTCACTTCTGAATGTGCCAGTTTTAACATACTCAATCATGTCATGGCGGTTGAAGTTAGCTAGAGGCACAGATGTAATCTGGTGTCTCTCAACCAAATTGCATCGCAACGTAGCATGCTCGTATTGATAATGATGATAGGACCGCGGTCTGCTGCCGATTTGATCTCGGATTCTGAAGGAGGTAGTAGAAAGGTCTCAAAGCCTGATTGTTGACGAATCTCTGCAAGCAACCTTTCAAATTCATCACCTGCCTCGTGACGCCGACTCGCGTCAACATTCTATACAGGATCTTCGATATCCAATGTTGTTCCAGAAGGAGTTGAGAGCTGTTCACGAAGAGTAATGAACTTACTTGCTAGATCAGGATACTGCTCTTCCAAAGACTTGATATCAGCGCCCATCAATGGATGTTGCAACAATAGCCTATCTAGGAAACAAGATATGCCATTGAGGTCATCCATTGCACCCGTAAGGACATGTCGATCTGAAAAACTACCGGCGAGTAAGTGCAGTAATGTACTGCGGGATGTGTGTTTCTCTGGGGATGATTCGAGTAATTTTTGGGCCATGTTAATAGACTCTTCTGAAGCAGAGAGAGACCTTGTGACATTATATTGAGTGTAGATGCTATTACCGAGGTTGGTTAACCATTGGAGCCAAGATGGGTCATCTTTCGATAGATCAACAGACCGCCTGAAAACCTCAACAGCCTCATCAAGGTCTCTTGGGTCTCTCTCGAAATCGAATTTGTGACGCAACAGGCGACCCAGGTTATTTAAATATGTTGCAGCCATCGGATTGTCTGCAGGGAGGACTTTCACCGCTTCTCGAGAAATAGAGAGGGCTTCTGTAGGATCACTTTCTCCATTCGTAGCGAGATGGTGCTCACGGAGGAGGTTTCCGAGCTCATAGAGATGATGATGTAGGTCGGGATTTCCATTTGGCAGACTGTGAACTGCCTGTCGCAATGAAACAATGGACTGTTCCAGCTCCCTGACGTTGTCAGAGATGTTGGAATCGGTAAGTAGTTCGCTCGTCATTTTCTCTTATTCCATGATAGAGTGGTATTATTAATGAAATTTATCCTAGGTCCTGACCATGTTTGATTATTAGAGTTGTGAGAGGATTGGAATTCGCTGCTCTATCAGGTTTTCAAGGCACCTTGTCATAGGATACAGTCATTGGGACTGCAGAATAATTTATTTGGAGGGGCAAGCGGCATGTCTGAATATAGTTTTTCTTGGTTGCGCAGGATATCTTAGGATGCCGTAGGGTATATGTCTTCTTCTATTACTCGTGACACTAGCATCCTGTCATCCTTTCTCGGAAGACATTCCGAGGCTCCTCTTCCGGGCCCACTAAATGATTTTGAGGCTGGCCTGTTCGTCCGTCCGTCCCGGCCCGCGCCGCTTGGTCGCATACTGTACCTGGCAAGCGTATCACAGCCTACTGCTTTTGCTTCCACTTAAATTAGTCCCTTCCGTCGGGCCAGTGCCGTTATTCGGATCTGCGTTTGCATGCAATGTAATCTTCTTTGACCCGGAGAAATAAAAAAGGACACGCGGTTTGAGGAAGCTTGTAGAGTTCAGAAGATTCGGTATTCTGTGGCGTATTGACTGCACAAAATCTGAATTAATAATACATCACTGATCCAATAACTAATAAGCGACAAGGACAGGGCACAAGCAGTCCACAATGTGCCAGGCAGCGTGCCCCATCTTGCAGGCGACGGTCCGTATTGCAGTCATTGGTCGGCATGGCCCAGCTGGTTCCTTCGGAGCAATCCTTTTGCGGGGATCCGTATTCGTAGCTAAGACGGGATTGGTGAAATAGAACGTAAAGGCATTGCTTCTCAATTGTACATGCCGAGGATGGCAGTGGGATAAATGAAATGACTGATGAGATAACTAGGCTAAGATTCACTTAGGCAGGTGGCTGTCAGCAAACAGCAGATAAGAGCCCGGATAACGATTTCGGTCCAGTTTCAAAGTAACAATCCGATCCTGTATTACTAAAGATTCCCACTTAACCGGTGACTGGTCCATGCACTACCCCTGGTATATCTACGATTTATAACCTGATCACACTACCCAATGCGTAGGAATACGCTGTCTATGCAGTAAGAGAGAACTTTTCTTCCTATTTAACAGCTGTCATAATGGAACTGGCTTTATAATTGGAGGGAATTTTTGCTGCATGTACTAGTTGCTCCTAGCGAGGCCTTTTTGTATAAGCCCCACCTGAGCAATATGTACCTTGACAAACCGACAGTTAACAGATATTTACGCCGAACGGAAAGTAAGTAAGACAAGTGTTCTCACTAAATAATTGGTAAGAATACGACAAGTCGATCCTTTCACAGGGCGGAAAACAAGCGAATGGCGAAGTAGCCAATCGCGACGCAGCCGAGGGTCACTCTATGTATCCTCCATTCTATCAATCTTCAGGGATTGAAGTCTCTTGTGCTCACGAGATTTAGAATTACATGATCATTCTCCAAGTATAAAGATATGAGCTTCCCCCAGGTCCAACCACTCTTTCCACAGCTCAGGCACAGCTTCACAACATCATCAAGCCAACCGTCTTTCATACACCACAAGACCATCTCAACATTCAACTCTCGGACGCTTCTTGCCTCCAAAATTCATCAAAATGGTCGCCACCAAGTTCCTCATCATGGCTATGGCTGCTGTTGTCACGGCCACCCCAGTCGCATCAGCCCCCAAAGCTGTGTCTACTGCGTGGTCACCTCTTAGCATCGAGGACAAGATCGATTGGGATGGTGTCGATAAGAAAGCCTTCAAGGACCCAGCCAACTGGAACAACACCGCCTCAGCTGGTACCAGCCCGAAATCTGCTGATTCCATGACCATCTTGGCTGGACCTTGCGAGCAGGGTACTTGCCCTGACTATAATGCAGCATTCGACCTGGTGTACACTTTCACCGCCGTGCCTGTTCCTCCTAGCAACCCTGGCGACCCTCCCCTGACAATCTTCTCCTCCAACTCTGACATCCGAGTCAACGATTGCAACAATTGCCAACGCACCAAAGTCGGTAGCAGTCTCGGTGGCACTGTTGCCGGCGGTTGCTTGGACTTCACCTCATGTGGCCGCCCCCAGACAATTTGTGTGGACCCGGGCAAGTCCCGCGCCCACCGCATTTGGAAAGACAAGAATGTTAAGACATGCTATAACATGAAGGTTGAATACCTGGGAAGTTGCGGTTTTGTAAAGTCACGCATTGTCCTACACCCTACTGGTACCACTGCTTGCAACTGGTAGAGCGTTATTCGTCACCGGCGACTTGTGCTGCAGGGAACTGCCTAATATTCTTACTATCTTTAAGACAACATATATTTAGAAAACAGGATTTGTGGGGGGACCGACTATGGGGAGAACTATCGTGGGACCCAACGAGGGTAGACTAGAATAGCACTATATTACAAGCTTTCTTGATTAATAAGATCAATTATACAAGATGTTAGACTACAGCATGCCTTGTTCAAAGCGATATTGGTTTTTGCAACTCAGTCAACTTCGGCTTCAAAGCCGGCAATAGCTAGATGAGTTGAAAAGAGATGGCTACGTGTTCAAGGACCGTCAACTAAACAGACTCTGACCCCCCCAGCACTGGCGGCAAGAGAACTCTGGAGACACACTGGCTCCACACCAATACTTCCTTCTCGGATAACAAACGCTTGTTCTTCATTGACCCATCCCAGTGATCACAGACAAGGTACCCTGGAGAACGAAAAAGCTTACAGTTGCAATATTATTTATGGGCTACAGTTCGGGTCTTTGTGTAGTTAGGCTCATTAGCAGCAGCCATTGAGATGCAGGCATATTTGAAGATTACTTGAATGAGTTCATAAGTGTAGATACAAGATGGCTTGAGATTGAAATCGTACCCCGTAGTGGATATATGGAATCCAATGTAACTAAACAGGCTGTTCAACGCATGTCATAATATCTGTGAGGGAGAGATTATGGCGTATTGTTTCAATCTTTCCTCTCCCCTCTTCATTCAGGCCTCCTTTGTGCCCAAGTCGGCAGTGACACCTGCGCCGTCCTTGATGTAGACTTCGTGCTTCTGCTTGGACGTTTTGACCGGGTTAGGGCTCTTGAAAATCTCGTCGATTTCTTCTAGAGACCGGCCCTTTGTCTCGACGAGAGCAAAATACATCATTCCCCATTCCACAAAATGCAGAATGAGGAAAATGGTGTACGTCTTCCAACCGATCTTCTGAAGGGCGACCGGTGTGGCATAAGTGTTGATGAAGCCCGAAACGCCACTGAAGAAACCAGAGGCGGCCATACCCTTGGCTCGAATGTCATTGCGTAGCACTTCGCTTGGGTACAAAGACTGCAGAGGCGTCCAGCAGAAAGACCAGAAGATACCATACAAAAAGATCATCGCAATAAAGGCGTAACCGGTTGATGTATCAACATGGCCGTGAGCTTTGGCCGCGATGACGTTGATGGGAATATAGGCAAGGCCTGTCAAGAATGTGCCTGGGAATGTCAGCCATGATCGCATGTGGGATAGATCTTAACTTACCCCAAAGAAAGAGACGTCTGCGTCCAAACTTCTCAACGGCAAATGAGCCTGCAACGCCGCTGAAGAACCCGAAAATGACATTGACCCCGTTGAGCAGAAGCTGCTGAGAAGAGCTGGTGATGCCAACATTCTCTAGAATGACGGGCATGTAGTAGGTGATGACCGAACCACCGATAAACTGGGAGAAAATCGCGACCAGGAAGAGTAAGTAAAAGCGGTGCAAGTTCTCCCTGTTGTCGAAGAGCATACGATAATCCCACCATTTTTGGCTGGCTTCGATTTCTGCTTGGTATTCGATGGATGCACGCATCTCGTCGAGCTCCAGTTTGACGACAGCCGAGTCAGGATTGCCATCTCCATGATACTTAATCAGCACAGCTCGGGCCTGCTCTTCTTTACCGTGACTCATGAGCCATCTGGGACTTTCTGGGATAAACCATACGCCGCACAGGATGATAGCCGCCGGGACGACCTGGATCATGATAGGGATCCTCCAGGACCAATTCGATGTTAGTCGACCCGTTCCATAGGCGGTCCATGTGGAGGCTAGCAAGATGTCAGTTCCAGGACAGGAAATCTTTCAGTCGACACTTACTAAGTGATCCAATATACCAGCCGCCTACATTGTATAGACCAGCCAAAGTTCCGCGCCAAGAAGGGTAGGCTACCTCAACTAGATAGATGGGAGATGCAGTTACTGCGATGGTGCAGCCAAAACCGAGGAATAGTCTCCCCGCCATGAATGTTCCAACATTCTGGGCCGCTGCTTGGATCACAGTACCAATGATGACAAAGATTGACCCGGTGGCCATGCCGAATTTTCGCCCGAAGAAATCGGCAGCGGGAGCGGCAACAAGGCAGCCAAGGATATTTCCGACGCTATAAAGCGCAAAGACAGCTCCAATAGAAGCACCTTGCATTTCAGTGCCAAAGAACTTATGGAAGGGATCCATAGCATTAATGGACGACATGATGGTTCCATCAAAGCCATTGCCACAATTATCTATGGACGGTCAGGTCAATACGTGTAGGGTGTGTTGTTGTGGGCTTGCTTACTTAGCGTGACAAGAGCAATGATTGCATAGAGTTTGAGGATCGACGGTGCCCGTGGAGAGAGGTTATCCTTCGCGATGGCATCACTATAGGCAACATTCTGGACTTTTGCTGTCTTCGATGTCGCCAGATCAGCAGCTAACGAGTCAGGAACACTCTCCACGGTCTGGACTTTGTCGTCTTCCTTGTGCATTTTGGTATCAAATTCGCTGATGAGGAATACCGTGGAGAAGAATGATCTCTATTGATAAGGGTATTATGCTGTGGATCACAACAACTTAAGTATGCGTGACCGGCAATTGCCACCAGTGAGCAATTGCTACAGCTATGCCTCTTGTGATTCAGGTTGGTCTATTGCGCGGCATAACCATGCCGAACTAAGCTGGTTAGATGCGGGGAACGATAACCCTAACTGAGTCATGAGTTGGTTAATGATAGATGCGGGGGCGGAACAAGTCTAACCGTACCTGAATGAGTTAGGTGAGTTGGGACGGGGGAACTGTCATCCACCTACAGCTATGCCTCTTGCGGTCCAGGATGGTCTTTTGCTCAGCACGACAGATAGCGCAATTTACACCTATTACTACTGCTCGGCACAACCATGCCGAACTGACTTGGTTAGAGGCTGGGGCGGGAACCGAGCCTAAATGAGGTCGGAACGAGTCTACCCGAGCCTGAAGGAGTTAGTTGAGTCAGGGTACGAAAACTACAAGAGCGGCACTCTACTTCCCCGCGCGGGGATGATCGACTAAAGCACACAACATCGAATGATCGAATGCGGGGAGCCAGACCAGCAGGGATAAACCATGTAATGAGCTCGAAGCAAAAGAGACTCAATACACAAGTAACCGTGAAAAGTCTAATACTGTATAAAATATATGTATTATTTAAGATAACTATAGAAATAATAAAAATAGTAAAGGAAGCATATAAAATAATAAGAAGATTTTATTTTATATTAATTAAAATAATACCAAGGTAATATGCAGTGCCTGGTTATTAGACCTATATTATAAGATATTGGCATTTCAGACTACTCAAGCTTAGCGTCCCCTTCCAATCTATCCATAACAGCGCCTTTGTCAGGGAATCCAATTGGATTAGAAAGACCAACGGGTCCCAGGGATCGACTCAATCCTTTCAATTACACCCGAGATGATACGCAGAAATTTTACCACTTCTGGTTCGGACCTCGGGGACGCGTTTAAGAGAAATCGACTCCGGGGGCTGCATCAGTTCCTTGTTCTACACGACGACACTAGCAGCCAGCATTGTCCTGTAGGACTGACGTATAAATAGATACATATGTTACAGTAGACGGCTTGCCACAGCTCCATGCAAGTCAAATCGTTCATCCTACCAATTACAGCTTTTGTGTAGACGCATCCTACATCTACGACAGACATGAGAGTATTCGCTTCACTCAGTCTGTTTGCCCTTGCAGCGGCGTCGGCCGGCAAGGGCCGGCCAAGACAGACAGCAGGAGCACCAGTTTTCAACATTGATGGGAAGAATCAATACTTCGCTGGCACCAACACCTGGTGGATGAGCCACCTCACTTCAGACGACGATGTCGAGCAAGCCATGTCCCAAATCGCTGACAGTGGGTTGAAAGTCACACGTGTCTGGGCATTCGGCAACACCAACAGTGGCACTGATCAGCCTGTCTACTTTCAGTTCCTCGATACCACCAAGAAGACCATTAGTATCAACACTGGAGCCAACGGAATTGCGCGCCTCGACGCCGCCGTTGCTGCCGCAGAGAAGCACGGCATTCAGCTGGTACTACCCATGTTGAATAATTGGGATGACCTGGGCGGCATTAACACCTACTGTGCTTACTTTGGATGCACCCACGAGACCTTCTGGACGCACACAGAAGCCCAGCAAGCCTACAAGGACTATGTCACTTTCATCGTCAATCGATACAAGGACTCCCCAGCTATCTTCTCGTGGCAGCTCTGCAACGAGCCTCGGTGTCAGAACTGCGATAGCAGTGTGATTACTGACTGGGCCACAGAGATATCCGGTTTCATCAAATCTCTGGACCCAAAACATCGTGTGTCGTTGGGCGATGAAGGCTGGCTCTGTTCGAGCGATACCAGTCTTGGTTATGCGTACTCTTGCTCCGAGGGTATTGATTTCGAAGCCAACCTGAAAATCTCCACACTTGACTACGGCACAGTGCATATGTACCCTATCGGCTGGGGCTACACGTACCCTTGGGGCAACCAATGGATTCGTGACCATGCAGCGCTGGCACTCAAGTACGGCAAACCTATCGTTCTGGAAGAATACGGTGTTGAGAGCACAACCTCGAACCGCACGGCTGTACTGCAGCAGTGGCAACAAACCATCATGGACAGCGACATTGCGTACGATAGTTTTTGGCAATTTGGGACGAATCTTCCCAGTGGCGCGAATCCTTACGACGACTATGCGATTTTCTATGGCACGCAAGAGTACCAGGACGTGGTGATTGATCATGCTCAGGCTATAAGCACAAAGGCTGTCTCAACTACTGGCCGTCGCAGAACCCCCTCCCGCCATTCAAACTAGCCTGTTCTCTAGGTGATTTCTTTCTTTGTAGCATCGACATTATTGCCATCCCCAACGGCTCCTTGGCAGCGATGAGTAAAGCAGATAACACTACCTGTGGACTTGGACTCATGACACCAGATGCGATGTATCTATTTTGATTCGGAACAAATAGCTTCTATACACATTTTTACTTACTACTGCATCCTTGGACATAGTGTATAACGCCCTTATATTGTGGTGTTCAAAAGAAAAACACCATTACTGTGCTACCTCAACTGTGCAGCCTTTCACTTTGCTATATTTGTTGACAGATGAGTATTATTGATCTATTGATCGTTGTTTACTCGAGCTTTCTGTAAGGGATACAATGAAAAGTCGCATGGTACCTGAACCTCAGTCTCTCAGCCTCCTTCAACCAACTCAGAAGCCGTTTGGCTCTTCTCTCGTTTCTGTAGGTGGATGAAACCTAATCCATTCAGGATACCACTCGTTGGTCCCCTGTATCTGACATTCTGGAATTTCCGCTTCTAAAACACGTATAAGTTCCCGCGTGTAGATATCATAGCCTTCCTGGTTCAAGTGAAGACCATCGTAGAAAAGTCGCCCAAGTTCCATGCTGGGGGATATACTTGAAGACCCAGGCAATATGGCATCAACTCCGTCATCTTTCCAACCAGTGGTACGCATCATAGCAGTCCAGAGGTCAACGACAGGCACATTCTCTTTCTTCCCAATGTCCCGAATTGCTTGAGCGTACATGGCCACTCTCTCTGCCCTGCCTTTTCCGTCATGTGGCAGACGATACTCTTCCACGGGAGAGGGCGTCACAAGAAGGACTTTGGTCCTATGGAGCCTAACGCCCTCCCAGTCTAAAACACGTCTGATGTTTGATTTGAACGTTTCGAGGTCGCAATGTTGAGGCTCGCTGGCGCTACAGGAGTCGTTGGCGCCAAAATGTACCGTTATAGCAGCAACACGAGGAACAGTTCTCGAGGGGGCCACTGCTGGGAAGAACGACGGTAGGAGAGTCAAAGCTGACTTGGTATTGTACCCACCAAAACCGCGGTTCAGTACATCGAGCCGGCGCACATACCGTCTCGCCAGCTCACTCTGTAGTGAGGAGGCACCCTGTGTGATAGAGTCTCCAAAGAGGAGTAGCTGTGGTGGCGGAGGAAGAGATGCCACTTGGGCGGCGACTTCTGAGTGCGATTGGTACATTTGGACACTCATTGGAGTAATCTGAGATGTAGATGGGATGAAGATATTTGCACGGCGTGGTCAGATGTAACATCAAAATAACTCCGTTGCTCTCTGTCCACATATGAGGTAAAGCATAGTGCAGGTTTATTAGCCGCATTAGTAATGGGGAAATGGATGGACCCTTTCCAAATTCGTATCGGGTCTATATTTCCTATTTAGGCACGGGATTACACCCCCTGAGGATTGTTTTTAGAACTGGCGCGGTGCTAACTACGCAGTATTAGTATGAAGGTTTAAACTAGCTTCTTAGCTACAGAGATCGTTCTCAGTAGTGTCTTTGTATGCGACCAGATTTCTCTTTCTGCAAGCCCACGTAGTCCGCCCACGACGGTCGACCTTCCTGCGAAATTCACTGTTCCCAAACCCTATTGGCAGGATGTTCAGCTTTGCTATACTGACAACTGGATTGTCTTCGTCGAACCCGATATTGATGAAGAGGGTAATTGTATTGCGATAGAACTTCCCATTATATCTGTGGCTCTAAGCGCTGGCAAACCAGTGGTGAATAATTTTTCGAGGCCCGTTGGGATAGTCGGTGATGAAGAAGAGGGGTAATAGACTTTGTTTGGCCACGACGTAGCGATATGATAAGGAAAGTGGAGCCCTTTCTCAGCCGCTAATCTAACAGTAAACGGACTCTATTATAGTCGCTGAGGGCATTGCTTACTAGGCCGAGCGTCTTCTGTATATATGGCCTGGACTAGGTAATTGAGAGACATGTCAATATTGTAACCATTGCTCTTTTCGAGAAAAGCGCAGCAGCGCAACTACCCACCTACATCTTCGAGAATCACTACGAATGGAAGACCTGGATAGCCAATTTCATTAATTTTGATGGTAGACAATATCTAGTTTCTCTAATATGCGCTGTGATACCACCCTAAAGCAGCTCCTGTGGGCTGAAGGCAATTGTGAACTGCGTCCCAGCCTGCCTCGAGCCTTCCAACTGCAAGACTGCTCGCCCTTTTCTTCTCAATATCTGCCAAGCTAGCCTCATCGTTAGGAAGCAGGTTGCTTTTCCGGAGCGCTTCCTCTGGTGGTATGGTGCGTCTGTTGTTCTTAAAGACGTAGCGAGCCACGGAAGACGCATAAACCGATTTGAGCGTATCAACATCCTCTTTCTCCTGTCCCTTGGCTGTCTTCGACTTCTTATAAGGTTGCATCACAAACTCGGTCGGGTGGAAAACACCAGACTTGACGAAATGAGTTACCACGTATAACCATTTCTCATCCCACGAGAGAACCCGGGTCCACAGCTCGTATCGGGCATATGGCTTGATCTCCTTGCGCCACGTACACGTTGTGCCGCCCAAAATCATAGTGAAGTGCGTTGGCCCTGGCAATGGATTAAAAGCCCTGCCGAAGAGAACGAGACTGAAGTTGCCACGAGACATGTCCATATCTGTGAAATATGTCGAGTTTGACTTGTGGAGATTATAATCGCATTCTAATGCTGGGGATCGCGTGGCGCTGATTGCAGGGAGAAAAATGCATCGAGGAGAAAGATGTTTCTCAGGAGCAGAGTCGGTAAGTCGGCGGACGAAAGCACGAAGGAAACGTGCCTATTGGAAATGTGAGCAAATGAAAGAACCATAGGTGTTGTAGGTCCTGGGGTAGCTTACAAACCACATGAAATGTAAAGACTTGAGATTCGTCAACATGAATACGTACGCCAGCGTTCTCCAACTGAGAAACGACGCCATTGATGACCAGACAAAGCTTGACATATTTGACATAGTATCGGCCATGTTCACGAAGAGTGATGGCGTGCAGTCACAGATGCAAGATGCTGGCAAGTCGTTAATACTACACAATGTTAGGCATTTGTGTCGACGCAAGCCCTCTTTATCAAGACCAGCTAGACTTGGAACTCCACAGAGGAGAAAAACTCTGCAACATCCGTTGAGTATTTTGTTGAGGGATGTTCGGACCGAGCTTGATATGACGGGGGCCGCAGAGCAGGAGTTTGCTCGAGACCCACATAGTGCCGAGGTCAGAGGTCTTGATACCGTCATTTACCATCTAGGCTTCTACAATGATGGAGCATCGAGATAGCGGCACTGAGAAACGGTGGCATTAGTCCATTTTAGGAAGTGTCAGGATAATATCAATTGAGTGCAGAAGTAACGACTGGGAATTTTAACTATCGGTATGACGAAGCAGTCACCATCATTTGCCTGACAAAGTATAGTTATGTGACAGGACAGGAGCTATGTGTCGCCTCGCGTAGTTTCGCAATAGACTCAAAGCTTTGCACTTGAATGGCCCTTCTTGTTCGCATCCCACCAAGGCCAAAAAGGCACAGACTCTCGATGAAAAGTCCCACTGAAGTCTGGATGTTGTTTCTTCGTGATACCTTTAATACCTGCCACATTGTCCTGGGACCCAACAAGAGAGATGAAGACCTTCGAGTCCAACTTATGCATTTCTTCTGGAGTGTCGGAATTATACAACAGCATGTCCCTCATAAACTTAGTACTGGTAAGGGAGGTATTCTCTCCAATGTTGGACGCAAGCTCCACGGCGTACGCCACAGTTTCTTGAGGAGTCGGAAGGAGCTTCGAGAATAAAGGACTGACGAGTGGGTCGGAGGCAACGTAGGTATCACCAGTAGTGACAATATGCATCGCCTTAGCTAGACCGACCAAGCGCGGAAGAAAATAGGCACTACAAGACTCGAGGCTCAGACCCAGACGGGCAAAAGGTAGAGCGACTTTTGCTCCAGACCAGGCCACGCGGATGGTGGCGGGGAAGGTAATGGTGAGCCCGAAGCCTGCTGCCGGGCCGTTCATGGCGACAATGGTGGGTTTGGTGCAGTTGGCAATTGCTAGAGCGACTTGCCCTCCCCTATAAGATTGTGTCAGCGTACGTGTAGTCCAATTGTCAAGCGAGCACAGACTGGTCTCTATATCTGGCAATGGACTCTTCGCTCGCTTTATGAGCCATCAGCCCAGAAAAGCCGATCTGGAGATCTGCTCCCGCGCAGAAAGCCTTCCCTGTGCCAGTCAGAACAACAGCCCGAACTCGCTCGTCTTGATCAATAATTCGATAGGCCGTCTCAAGCTCAGTAAGCAGGTTCTCGGTAACAGCATTATGCTTATCTGGACGGTTAAAGGCTAAAATCAGAACCTTAGTAGCGGTAGGCGAGTCTGCTGGCACATGCGAGACGGTAATGTCCTTGAAGGACAGTGATGAATAGGAAGCTGGGACTTCAATAGTTGCTGACATGTTGATAATAGTCAAGGCTTTGATAGGGAGTTTACTTGATTTGTGTTGGTCTTTACAATATTGTTGCTGTGGAAATCAATTCCTACAACACTTCAGGTCTCGTCACTGCTATGATATACATGGCTTAGAGGTCGCATGCTAGACTTGTCCGAGGAATGACTGTTGCGCCCCACAATGTGCCGAGGTGAGATGGGACCCTTCGCCGAGGAGAATTCTATGCCTGTTGTGACATAAACAAAACCCACCAATCAGTCCTTGATAGGCAAACTGCTTTACACTATTCCAGCCGAAACATCAAGATGGCCCAAGTCACGAGCAATGTTCGCATTTCGATGGCCGACCTCGGTTATATCGTTTGTTCTTGACATCATCAAGTGTTTATGTCTTTGTAGCTTGTAAAGCCACTGGCAGCTGCTAAATGGGAGTTATTAAGCATGTTCGCATACACATCGAACCCTCACGGAGTATCAATATGCTAGCGAAGGCTGTATCTTCGACTCGTGCGGTTGCGTCGGGCTTATCTATTGCATCCCAAGGTGGAAACCCGATCTCAACTCTTGTATCAACACCTAATGATGGCCTATCTCGGAAAGTCACGCGCTTATCCATCAGCAATGCTCGAAACACCCTCTCCTGGGATTTTAACTTCGGGGGTTCCACCATAAACGGGCCCATTCGTCAGGTCGGTGAGCCTATTTCAGGATCCAGTCGCTAGTCGAGAATTCATCGCCTGAAGGTGGCAGAAGATTTGGCCCCGCGAGAGTAATTCGAATTTGACAATCAAATAACTATACCAACTAGTAAAAAAAATCGATTGATGTTTACTATTGTTTATTTTTATTTTTTACATGTGTAGCCTTGATCTATCTCGCCGAGATGTTGAATGAGTTTATCAATCTTAAAATTTCTTCCTATCATCAAATTAAATGCAATGCATTGGCAACGTAAATAGATGGAGCTCAGCTACTCACGACATAGACAAAGATGGACCTTGGTCCGCCGAAGCGGCATCATGAGAACTATATCTGCCGAGGCAATAAACTAGTTTGCTTTATCATCTGGGGTGATAAGAGCCCATGTCCCGCTTTGCATTTTCTTGTTTCACTTATCTTGCCTCCTTTAAATCCTTCGCATATCATCCTGGCCCACCATCATGTCCACGTCGTCCAACGAATCGGCATATGACTATGCGCCCACGATCTACGATCAGATCTCTGTGGTGGCCAATGGCTCCGATCAATTCCAGTCGCGCTATCGTCCAGCCCGCATGGGCAACATGGCCGACCTTGCCTACGGTGGCTGCGCATTGGGTGTTGGTCTCCGATCTGCCTGCGAAACTGTTTCCCCGCAGTTTGCGTTATACTCAGTCACTGGAAGCTTTCTAGCTCCTGTATCAACCGCCTTCCAGCTGCAGTGTGTTGTTCGCCGCCTTCGTGACACAAAGACATTTGCAACCAGGCAAGTGGAAGTCAAGCAGGAACAGAAAGATGGCACAACACGATTATGCATGATCATTCTCGCCGACTTCCAGAAAGCAGCAGAAAGTTCTCTTCTGACATATTCTGCTCTCCCAGGAAAAGAATACTCCCTACCCGACAAATGCCTCAGTCCTTTCGAGGCCGGTGAAAAAATGGTACATAATCGTGAATTATCCGAAGAATCTTTGACGCTCTATAAATCACTTTTCGGCCTTATGCATCGCTTTTTTGAGTTCCGCCAGGCTCCTGAGGGCATTGCGGCCCATAATCTCAGTGGGGTCGCCAAGCACAGGTTTTCGGATCAAGATGACCTTGATCTACCCCAAAAGACGTCTGCAGACTGGTTTCGTTCCCGCCAGCAGTTGCCCAGCCCAAACGACCAGTACGCAGCCTTTATCTTCATGATGGATGGTTTTCTTTCTTTCTTGCCGTTGGCACACAACAAAATGTTCTTGGATGATGCAGCTGCGTGCTCCAGCTTGGATTTCGCTTTGAGATTGTTTACAGTGGACATGAAGCTTGAAGACTGGCATCTTCGGGAGCTGAGAACTCTTTGTGGCGCAAACGGGAGGACATTTTCCGAGTCACGGGTTTGGGATCAGCACGGAACGTTAATTGCAAGCATGACCCAGCAGTCTATTTTGAGACCGAAGGGAGATGTACCGGCACGACTATAATCTCAGAGGAGTTGGCATAAAGTTATTACTGTGCTCACGATCGGTTTGACGGGGTAGTACGTCAATGGCCCGAGAGCTTTCAAATAATATAAATTCTTCCACCTGCTCTTTTGCAAAGATCTGCTTTAGCCGTTCCAGCTCTTACTATGCAACTTCAGTCCTAGGTATAGTATAAGCAATGCCATACTCAACGAGGTATAGTTGTGAATTCGTTGGTACTTCTTTTTTCATTGGCCCTGTCGTCGCCTTGTTAAGATATTATGCTGTTTATAGAAATATCTGCTAAACCTCACCTTTCGCTTATTAAGTTAACTACCGCGGTTCAATCTTTTAGCGCCCTTCGAGTCTCCAATGTTATTCACCTTCGGAAAGTCTGGATGAAAAGTGATAAGCACGATGCCGCCGAGTAATGACAGACCCTACAAGCGGGCACATATAGCTTGCAAAGCCTGCAATACTCGCAAGGTCAGGTGCACTGTCACATTGTCTGGTCCCCCATGTGCCAACTGCGCGGTGGACAACATTACCTGCGAGATGAAGAGCCGCAAGCGGCGACGGCAAGATTACTACATTTCCAGATTAGACGGTATAGATAGCTGATTAGTATAGGAACACGGATATCCTGCCTGCCATGTCTGATCCAGGAACGCAAGACAATCCGATGTCCTTGGGACAAACTCCTCCAACAACACAACTCGGCACTTCACAGAGCGAGAGCCCCCACTGGGATACTTCTGGTCTAGCGAAAGACTGTGAACCATCTCGTCGGGGCTCGATGACTGATAGGCACGGCCATTTATCCCCGGGTCACTCCCAGCAGGTCCACAATGCTTCACCTGCTACTTCTAGCCGAGACACCATTTTTGTTGGACACAACACCGATGAGAGCGAAGCAGCTGTAGCAGTCGACGCACAAGTCGATGGACCAAGACAGACCGAGCACCCCAATGCAGTTGAGTCACCCCCGATTGCAAATGCCACATCAGCATGGGCCGAGACTCTTGAAGAGCATGAGAGTGATGGCAATCGAGTGCCTTTCTACCCAGGTACACATACACAGGCCATCTATAAAGCCCGACAGCTCCCAATGCTGACAACTTCTAGGTGACAGAAGAGGACCGGCTTTCGTAATAGATATTTGCAAGCCCCAAAGATTAACTGACAGCAATCATTCTTTTGTGGCTATGCCTTCGTTAGAGTCCCTCCAACCAGAGGAAATTGAGTATCTTCGGTGGAAAGGCTGCTTTTCTTTGCCCCCCCACCCACTAAAAGAAGCTCTTATCAAAGCGTATTTCCATCATGCTCATTCTTTTGAGCCGGTCTTGGATCCTCAGGACTTTTTTGATGCGTATAGTAAAGGTCAACTCAGTTTGCTACTTCTCTGGGCAGTCTTCATGTGCGCTGCAACTGTAAGTCCTCCGTTACTCCTGTGGTAGACATGCACATACTGACTGGTCAGTTTGTTGAAGATAGTCTGTTTTACGCAGAATTTTTCGATCCACTTGCTTTCAAACGAAAAGCCTTCCAGAGAGCAAAGGTACACTGAACCTCAATTCTCTCCTCATCCCTGATACACTCGACTTAGCTGACAAGTCATATAGACACTGTATGATGCAGATTATGAGAAAAACAAAGTTACGTTGATCCAGTCCGTATTTCTCATGGGACACTTCTACGCCGACGCTGAAGATCGCTTGGGCCCTTGGCACTGGAACGGCATCGCTATTAGCCTGTCTCACACTATCGGTCTTCACATGCTGACATCTCCCGCACGAAACGGCATTCGGCCTTTGTGGCGCCGTATCTGGTGGTGTATTTACTACCGCGAGGTATGGCTGTCAATGGGCCAAGGTCGACCAATGCGGATATCTCTGGATCATTGCTCAACTCCGATGCCAGGATTATACGATACGAGCCCCAGCTGTTCGCCAGAGTACCAACACTACATACCCGAGCAGCTCGGTGCCCTCCTTGGGATATGGCTAAAGTTGATTGGGGTGACACGCATCATGGGGAGAATACTGTCAACTAACTATACCATCAAGGGAGCAAGGCCTTCCAGAGCCATCATTGAAAGAGACGAAAATGAGATTCGAGCCAACTGGATTCATGATGGGAACAATGACCAGAGTCCAGTGCTAGCTTCTCATTTATATCAATGTCGACTTCACACTCAGTACGTTCTTGAGGGTCATAGATTGTCATTGGCTAAACAGTTGTCGCAGGGCAGCTATCATAGCTCTTTACAGGCCATTTCTCCACGAAACACCGGACGGAGTTCCAGATAATGAGCAAGACTATTGGAAAACATTTGTGAATAGCAAGCTTCGGACTGCAGCCGCTCACGCAACTCATGCCATCAATTGTATGATGGCAGAAGATCTGATCAAATTTTCCCAAACGATTGCGTACGTTCTCAAAGACATAAAACTGCAGGAAGCCTCCAATTAACTGTGTTTACCTAGCGTGCTCACCATTGGCCCACCAATCCAAGTCCATCTGCTAGAAATGGCATCATCCAAGTCGTCGTCAGGCAAACTGGCAAAGCACAACTTGGCGCTGTGCTTGCTGGCTCTGGATGAGATGCGAAAGTCTTACGTCTCGGCAGACGCAGCGTATAAGCTATTCGACCGCGCCAGGATCATGGTTGAGAAGTCGCTTGGAGAAGATGAAGTGGTTTCGCGAGACCCTGCAGATGCAGGTACCAGTTCAACAGAAGCTCAAGGGATTGAGACTTTGCAATGGCTTGATGACTCTGCGTCTGCGGGCCATGAATTCGCACCGGTAGGCTTATTTTCTGCCCTTTGGATGCCATTTGCAAATCTCATACCCGAGGAGTGTTCGGAAAGTTCATTCTAGGCGAAGGTTATAGTTCTAGTGGCCCTAATTGCACTTGGTGATAGTAACTTTGTCGTTAACTTGGAAGAAAGTACCTGTGTTAAGAAAATACTACGTAAAGAAGTAGGTGCTGATATTATTAGCTCAGAGGACTTAATTTCACATATGAATCTACTATGTCGCTACAGATTCCCTGCTTTGGGCTAAACTAGCGATGATCACAATTTTGGCATGCCAAAAGGCGTTGTTTAATACACAGGTCCCCATCTGAGATGGACATCCTGAGAGTTGAGAAGTCAGTCTCGGAAAAAAAAGCGTTGTCTTAGGGTTAGTCGAGTGGGTACTTTGATCGTCACTGGACCTCATGTTCCTTGTTTAACCAACTGAGGCATGGAGGGCACTTATATACCTGTAATCTCCCCGCAGACATTATTGTTTACATATAGATGAGGCCGGGGCTCGAGGAGTCTCATCCCAGTCAATTTCCTACTAGGATTAGCTGGAGATATGTAAGAACTTCTTCTCTCATCCTCCCCCGATATGCCTGGCGCATTATAATCGAGCATAATGCGGTCGCTCTTCTCGCTAACGGGAAAACAAAGACACAACGCCAATTTCATACCAACCTCATGAAGCTGGATGACAGGCGCTGTTTGCGGTAAGTCATGAACCTTCGATGGATGTGCTGCATGTTGCTATTCAAGTCCTATCTTAATCATTGCTAACTAGCTTAAGGCAGCCAGCAGGATATCCACCGGGCGCTGATCGCGCAATGATTACTACCATGTTTTTGTCACTCGCAACAGCTTCCATTGTCTGCTCTCTCCTGTCTCGGATCCCTAGTTTGAGCGTCGTGGTGCGTGCCTTGAAATGAATCTCTACATCGTGATCCATACACTCAACTGCATCCGCAATACATATCTGATCAGCCGATATATCTTCACCATTGACTATTATGTCAATGACTGGTTCTGGCTCCATCATTTTGTGCGCATGATTCGCTTCCACTATTAGAGCGCCCTCAACACTGACGCCTAATATGTCAGGGTTGTCGAGCGGGTAGACACGACATTCATCAACCCTGATCAACGGCCGGCTTGGCCTAGTATTACTGTTAATATGCCTCAGAATGATCGTGTCTGTTTGCAGCGAGGGCGTCAATGGTGGTGGTGTTCTTGAATTTGTCCTGATCTCGAATGCATTTGCCCATGCAAGGAGCCTTTCGTCGTCATATGCCCGGCCGGCAAATGTGAGGCCGACAGGCATCTGTTTATCCGCGACCATGCCCATTGGGATTGTCGCTGTAGGTATTCCCAAGTGCCGTAAGGCTCCATTGCCATTGCTGTAGTAAACCCCGTTCTTCCACGCGTGCAAAGCACTAGAGGGGTTAACATCAGCATCAGCAGCGCCGACATCGCCAGCCGCAGGGAACACAAAGCCGTCGCAATTAACATCTGCCAAGTAGTCGTCCATAAGTTTTCGGCGTAAATCTTCAAGCGCCAGAACGGCATCTTTCAGATCTTCAACTTCATACATTGTAGTATCTTCCAGGTAGCTTGTAAGCTGGCTCCATTTAATAGCTGTTCTCATCGGGAGATGTTCAAGTTCGACGGGTGTTCGCATAGACATTGGGAAGATATTCGTTCCTTCTACGCCTGTCAGACTGGGGTGATTGGGATCGGCATTGTTACGTAGAAACTGGTCCCAACCATGGGCGACCATCGGACCTCTTTCGGTCTGATGCCAAGACGTGGGCAGTTGAACTGTGCCTTGTGGTGATAAATCAGGGTTCTCATAAGCTGTAACAACTGGAAAATCGCGAACAACAACGATTTCCGCCCCTAGGTTTTCGAGCTGTCTTCTGGCTTCCTCCCAGACTTGGATCACTCTTGGGTTGACCGTAACTGGAGTGGCACCTTGGGGAACGGGACCACCGATATACATAGCCGGGACAGCGAACCGCAGACCTTGAAGCGTGGTATGATTGCCTATCTCCTGAATCTTGTCCGCCGACAGCGACGACTTGGGCAACTCCACAAAGGGTTGGTCGCGCCAGAAATCCCCTTTAGTGAGTGGATCCTGTAAAACAAGCACTTGAAGAAGTGCAAGCATGTCCTTCATAGTACGCGTATGCGGTACTACAACATCACAAGTTGGGTAGAGTGGCCAGTTGCCCCGAATTGATATCAAACCTCGAGATGGAGTGTAAGCGACCAGGCCGTTGTTAGAAGCAGGCGAGCGTCCCGAAGACACTGTCTCTTCACCCAAACCAAACGCTGCTAAAGAAGCTGTCGTTGATACAGCGGAGCCATTTGATGAGCCAGATGCGAAAGCTGCGGCTAGATAGATGCTGTTGTATGGACTCTCAGCCCGGCCGTAGATGCCTCGCTGCATTCCGCCACATGCCATTGGTGGCATATTGGTTTTCCCGATCAAAATGCCTCCCTGGTTCCGAATTGCGCCTACAGTAAACGCATCATCCGTAGCGACAAGATCCTTAAAGGCTGGAGAGCCACAAGCCACGGTCATGCCTTTGACTTTGAAACTATCTTTGACAGTATAAGGAATGCCTTCTAGCTTGCGTATCGGCTTGCCAGAAGCTCGATAGTCGTCGGATGCGGCAGCTTCCTCAAAGACATAACTATTCAATATTGGAGTTGAGTTGAGGGTGCGATCATAACGGGAGATACGTCGCAAGTAGAGAGCTACAAGGTCAACGCTTGTCAAGGCACCTTGCGATAGTGCAGCTTGGAGGTCGTCAATAGTGGCTTCCACAATATTTAGAGTTGTCATATTGTGGGAGGTCGGAGGTCACTTGTAAAGATGATAAGTAACGTGCCTGGTGTCGAGCTTTGGTCATATACTAGAGGGCGATGTTCGATGTGGTTAGAGGTGGTTAATCAGAAAATCTGAGGAGTCACGTCAAAGTGGGTGTGCAAGACCTCAACGTCAGTCTTTTATAGTCGTGGCGCAGCCCAGATTCTCCATTCTGTGTTCTTTGGCGGGGAAGCTTCCTGGGTCAGGTCACAATCACCACGCTAAGTGGGTTTCAAGTATTGTTAGGTTACCTCGGGGTTTTGGGAAAGGTTCCTACTGCAGCACTACTACTAGAATCAATTGGTCCAAGTGCTGTTGACTCCATGCTCAGACTCACCTAGTAATGATACCAATAGATCTGTACACACGAGGAGCATATCATCAATTGGTCTTGTGAAACGCTCCTCAATCGGGTGTAACTTGAGAGATGTTGTACGGTCGGTAACTACGCCCATCATTATGTGGGTTGAGTGAGGGAACGTAAAGACATTCGAAAGGGCGTACCCCACTTGAGGCAAAGGCTGGGAATCCCCTTCCTCTGATTAGTCGGCCTGCGGTCTGACTGTGGACTGGTTCCTTAGCCAGGATCCAGGTGTAAGTCACCAGACCATTAAGCGGAGAGTCCAAGTGCCCTGCTGAGCTTCCTGTTCGATCGTCGCTCCAGTGGCTTAGTCAATGGCTCCCTTGTCAGAAGGCATAAATAGCGATCTAGGTCTCAATTGTCGGAGTCAACTGCAACCCCTGGTTTTGAGATGCGCATGCTTTCTTCTTGACAACCCTGGTCCCTACTTCACTCAAAATATGGCTTCTCCAACCGATGAGACTTGGTACCTGCCAGCCGACACAGCTCCGCACCAGAGCCTTCTTATGGCTTACCCCAACACCACATCTGATAATACTGGCAGTTTGCTTGAAAATGCACAAGACGAAATAATCAGCATTGCAAATGCTATTGCAGAATTCGAGCCTGTCATACTCTTATCGAGCTCTGAAACACTAGGAAGCGTCAAATCCAGAGTGAACCAGAATGTTACCGTCCTGTGTATTGAGCAAACGAGCCATCTGTGGATTCGAGACTTTGGCCCTATTTTTGTCAAATCTCGAAGCGGAAGATCGATTCATGGGGTCGATTTTAATTTCAACTACTGGGGAGCAAAACGTTCACCATCTGGAGACGAATTTATCGCTAAAATAGCGACCGAGTATATTACTGGTGGCTTTAATTTGCGTGCGGATATTATTGCCGAGGGCGGTGCAATGGAAGTCGACGGTGAGGGCACCTTTATGGCTGCTGAAAGTGCTATTATCAATGATAATAGGAACCCCGGCAAGACCAGAGGGCAGATTGAGAGTGAGTTATCTCGTCTGTTGGGGGTTCATAAGTTTCTTTGGCTCGCCGGTGAGGCTGGTAAGGAGACGACGGACTGCCACATCGACGCCCTCGCTCGATTTATCCGTCCTGGAATTGTTCTTTTGAGCAAGCCATCGCCCCACGGTTCCGGAAAATATACGGCCGCGTATACGGACGCCAAGACGAGGTTGTCTAGAGCTACTGACGCCCTAGGCAACAAATTAGTGTTGCATGATTGCCTTGAGCCTGATTTGGACAAGCTGGAAAACATTTCTAAAGGAGAGAATTGTGTAGCTTCCTATGTCAACTTCTTGGCTGTCAACGGAGGGGTCATAATTCCTCGATTTGGTGACGAGGACAGAGACCTTCAAGCTTTTCGATTGTTCGAAAGACTGTTTCCTGATCGAAAAGTAGTGCAGGTTTATATCAACGCGTTACCACATATAGGGGGAGGAATCCATTGTGCGACTCAACAGGTCCCCGCTCTTACTTGATCTACAGAACCTACCGAGAATTATTCTAGATACATCAAATGTCGTTATAACTCAGTTACTGAGTAACCTCTTCAGTGATGAGATGTTAGAAAGTAACGTAGATATAAAGCCTGATAGCTTTAGTTATTTAACAGAGATGTTGCAGGTTAAATCGATGTAGTTTGATTAATCTCGTTATGGCGGATGGTAAGTTAGGAACCGATAAGTAGATAGGCAGTTGAGGTGTTCATTAGGTCACAAAGTGCTATCAAGTTAAGTGGACAGAAAGGATGAAAGAGGATAACTCTAACCCTAACGCAAACCCATAGCTGACGCCGGGCTCCCAATGAATGGAACGTATTGCTGCGCGCCTCGAGTCTAGGTATTACATAACCGTGCTCCAGGAGTATGTTCGGTCGAGGGTCTACCATGGGCTGTGTGCATACGATAGGTAGTCTACATACGCTGTGTCCTAAGCGTATATCGAAAGTGCCCTGTGGCGGTCCAACCCCCATGCCGAACCCCGCATCTCGAAACACATTAGTCAACAGAAATTTTGACTACGGCTAGGATATCCGATACGAAGTCCTGGCCTATCACATACCAATTTGAGACAAGTCATCGGCTCCGATATCCGCTGGACGTACTTTGTAGGGTATGGATCATCCTGAGCTTCTAGCCGAGGCTAGATTACCTGCTCCAGGCTTTGGTCGTGGAGTCAGCCTCTATACATCCAACGAACCTACTGGTCTAGCTTTTTTCCAAACTTTGCTAGTATGCGCCTTAGGTAGAGGCACTACCTGGGGTCTAGACTGAGTGGCCCTTGTCTCCGTTGAGGATGATTTTGGGAGGTATCTAGAGCATGCTACTCTTAGCTATGCAGTACGCTAATCGGCTCGCGCACCATATACGCGAGCGAGAAAAGCACAAATTGTGTGATCGTTGGAATAGGTAGCTGTCCGCGGATCCAAGAAAACCCATCCCTCGTGTCGAGGAATCTCCTTTGTCCTTCATTCATCGGAGTCGCTTCGTTCCAAAGCTTCTGGCATATTGCTCTATAATGCCAGCTGTATCTTCAAAACAACGTAGCCAAGAGGGTAGACGGCGTAATCACAAAGCGTGAGTAATCACGATTTCCTTCGGTTATAGTTCCTAACCCGTCGTTCACCATTATAGTTGCAAGAGATGTCTCGCCCGGAAGGTAAAGTGCTCCGAATACCGACCTTGCGAACCATGTAAAAGGAAGGGTTTGGAGTGCAATGTGAATGATAAAACAGAAAAGGTACCAGTAACGAAGAGGTAAGGAATTCGGCTATCCAGTTTGTCGATCACGTTCTAGCCTGAGCTTCTCACGCCTTTCTCAATAGGTACATCGACTACCTTCTCGACAAGGTGGAAGCACTTGAACACAAGATTCATATAGCTGAACCGCTTATTGGTCTAAACTGCCATTTATTAACCTCCCAAGATGGTAAGTCACATTCGGCATCCTGGTGCTCCGTGGTTCGCATGTTACATCAGATGAGGAGATTCATTCTTCGGGCTATAGTCGTGCTTCCCAGCAGCCGACTACATCTGCACTGGACATGAGTAGTGATGCAAAGAACAAGGCAAGAGCACCACTCACAAATCCTCTCGCCTTACACACCAAAGATTGGGCCATAGGACCCGGTGGCCTTCCAGGTTTGCATAATAGAATGGCCTCGGTGTCCTCTCAATTCCTGGGGTTCATAACACGCTCGGTATCATTCCCGGCATAATATGCATTTGTGCTATTTCAGCGATCACTACATGGTCTAATTATGTCATCGGTCAATTTAAGCTAAAACATCGCAACGTATACGGCATCGACGATGCGGGTGGGTTAATGTTTGGACGAATCGGCCGCGAGGTTTTTGGTGCCGGTATCTGCATCTGTCAGTGACATAGTGTTCTCTCAGCAACAGCCTCCTCATGAAAGGATTGTAACTAAGTTTTAAACAGACTGGGTATTTTGCTCGGGCTCTGGCATGCTGAGCACTTCTATCGGACTCAACGCAGTGTCACTCCACAATGCATGCACTGCTGTTTTCGTCGTCGTTGCCGCCATAGCGTCATTTGGCCTGGCCAGTATTCGCACACTCGGCATGACATGGGTCGCGTGGACTGGTCTTGTATCTGTATTTATCGCAGGTGAGTGACTAGCTAGCTCACACGAAATAAGCCACATCTGATCCTGACCTAATATTGATAGTTCTTATGGTCACTATTGCCGTAGGGATTCAAGACCGTCCTTCTTCTGCACCTCAAACTGGCCCTTGGGAGTCTGATTTCAAACTACTTGGAAGACCTTCGTTCACGAAAGCTATTTCAGCCGTATCATCTATTGTCTTTGCATTTGCTGGTACCCCAGGCTTCTTTCCAATTGCCGCGGAAATGCGTGACCCAAGGTATTATACTCGGGCCCTGCTTATTTGTCAGTCTATCGTAACGGCAACATACATATCAGTTGGAACCGTAGTATACTATTATTGCGGTTCTTTTGTTGCCTCTCCTGCTCTTGGATCTGCGGGCGTGCTAGTTAAGAGGCTTGCTTATGGTATCGCTCTGCCAGGCCTGATCATCAGCACCATCGTTGTCATACACGTAAGTGTCTCCTTGTGAATCGATATTATCATGCCTTATATTCCATATGCTAATCGATAGCCAGTTTCCTAGCAAGTATCTCTTCGTTTGTATTCTTCGTGGGTCAAAGCATCTCACATCCAACTCTCTAATCCACTGGGGTACTTGGCTCGGTTCCACGTTTAGTGTTACCGTGGTCGCATACCTCGTCGCCAGCGGTATCCCGATTTTCAATGGTCTAGTATCTCTTATCGGTGCATTGCTCGCCACGCTGATGTCATTTCAGCCGATGGGCTGCATGTGGCTATATGATAACTGGTCTGCTGGTCGACACGCACCAACCCTTAAGTGGTGCTTGATGGTTTGTTGGAGTATCTTTGTTATTATATCAGGAATATTTCTGATGATCGCGGGTACATATAGGTCTATCGCGGGTATTATCCAGATTAACAAGGAGTCCGGTGGATCGTCAGCTTGGTCATGCGCCGACAACTCGAACTCTTCATGAACAGCCTTTCATAGACAAGGACAAGACGGAACATCTGACGACGTATCAAAATTAACAAACTCTATTTCACCTGCTTGGAGCTCGATGGTGGGTGTTACGGAAACGCAAGCCCTAACCTCCCTGACCAGCATTGCGCCACTGGGGAGGATGATGCTGGTATGCGCGAGGATAACTCCAAAATTTCGAGAGAGCACTCCCCTTAGGTGCATCATTGCAACCATTGTTGCCTTCCATACCGAAGTCTTTATGAGCATTTGCGGCGAGAGTAACACGCACAGCTGTGTATTGTCTTGCCAGCGGCTGTGGCATTGTTGGTGTGTCATGATATGATTGATTCTAAATTCCTTCGTAAATCTGAAGAAAGACTCAAGCCCTTGCTTTCGCAAGTGCCATCCGTCAAACACAATGCCCAATGCGGCTCACCCTCTGCCGAATAGACACATTGCTGTGAGGTTTTTAAGCGCATTCTATGCATACAGTGCCATATGCCCAGGGCTCAAAATGAACGGAGACTAAGATGGCAGTTGTCCACTAAGCCCATAGCCATAGATGAGACAAAATTACGTTGTTTGAGCATCATACACGTAGTTTTCACTTGTTAAACAAGTGATTGAAAATGCGAGGGACCGCATTTAATTTTCCTTTGTCTTGTTATTCACCGGCTGGAAATGACTTGCGGCCCCGATATCAATACACAGACCAATAGTATAATATTTTTTGAATGGAAAGATTCAAGTGTGACTGTTGATATGCAGGCAATCCAGTCGCTAGACCACTCCTATTAGTAAGAGAGCGGACTCTAGATGTTTCAGGGTGTTCTCATTGCGTTTCTATGGAGATGAAAATCAAGCAGCATGTGGGGATTACTTCAAATTTCTCCCCAGATAATGCTACGTACTAGCGTAGAGCACGAATGGCGAAGTTGTAAGACTCATTGGAAGCTGCTTCATATGTCTTCCAAGCAGAAGCATCTGTCCGATTATGGAATTCAAGCAACTTGTGCGCGGATGGCTGACTGAACAGGCTACTAGACGTAGCTGGAATGTAGTACATATTTTAGCCAGCGTTCAGATGGCGCAAGGAAATCCGATCACTCTAAGACCGTATAGATACGGCCGTGGTGATGGAGGTCAAGTTCCGTAGACAGACGAAGCATTTGGTTGGACCGACAGGAACGGTAGCAATACGGTCTGGGACGAAGGAGGAGTTACGGTTGACTCTGTATGTTGCCATCGAACTACAGCGAAAGCATATCCATTACGTAAAGCTTTTGTTGGTTTCATAGTGGAGACAGGTTAGTTCCATCATCGCATTGTCAGGTTTTGCAACCTCTTTTTGAAGTGGAGGAATTTCCTGAGTCTGAACGGTGTCATTAACTTGCTCTTCTAGTTAGTTAGCTCCATTTTGAGAGAAAAGTCTGACGCAAAGAGCAGGAACGTGTCATGTAGCCCTTGACAGTATATCGAGGCAGGCATAACTGTTTTACTTGGGTAGGGTCTAGAAGAGTTTAGCAATGACAAGACCAGCCGACCTCCTGTGCCTAACGTAAATTTAGTGACACCAAAGTTCCAATAGGTTAGGCAAAGCGGGGCCAATCGCTAGGCCCAAACAAGAACAGCCATTGGACATACTACACTCTGTACTGCGGGGTTACCTTCTGTTTCTAAACGAGATGAAAGTCATATGGGGATCTCGGTAACGTCTTCCGTTACAGTCCCTGCGCTTTCCCCGGAAGCAATTGCCGAAGTCGCGTTGCCGATCACGCAGGCCAATAGTTCTCCATCTGGTGGAACAAGCGCTGCAAGTACCTCTCCATACATGGCATGAGATAGTGGTTAGCAGGTTTATGCCACTTGCGTATAAATCCAAGCTCGTTCATGCTGCTTCAAATGCAAACTCATCATCTCTATTCTCTTCCAATCCGCTTCTGTCTCCCGGAAATTCTCGTCCTTCGACAAAGCAAACTCGTCATACTATGTCAGTTCAAAGGTTTGACGTTGCCGTTGTAGGCCTCGGCGCCCTGGGAAGCTCAGCAGCATACCAAGCAGCCATCAAAGGCGCCAAAGTCATTGGCTTTGAGCAGTATGAGCTTGGCCATGTAAGAGGTGCATCCCACGACACATCACGCATTGTCAGAACTTCCTACGGAGCCCCCGAATTTGTGGCTCTCGCCCGCTCAGCATACAAGGACTGGGCTGAGATTGAGAGACGTTCTGGTCTGAAGATGCTCACCATCACTGGTGGTGTCGTTTTTCTTCCCAAGGAGGGACCTAATGGTTCTCACACCTTCGCAAACAGCTTGGATGCCAATGGAATCCCTTACGAGCTTGTGGATGCCGCCGAAGCAAATCGCCGATGGCCCGGTTTCAACGTCCCCGACAGCGTTGATACCATCTACACCCCAGACACAGGCATCGCCCATGCTGCCAAATCAGTCACAACTATTCAGTATCTAGCTCGTGGTAGTGGGGCTATTCTCAAGGACAATACCCGCGTGGATGCCGTGGTACCACAAGCCAGCGGTGGTGTCCTTGTCAAGACATCCCAGGGTGATTTCCACGCGAAAAAGGTTATTATCGCTGCCGACGCCTGGACCAACAAGCTTCTTAAGCCCCTTGGCGTTGAGCTACCTATTACCGTTATGCAGGAGCAGGTTACGTACTATAAGCCCAAGCCTGAGCATGAGGCTCGCTTCGAGAGTGATAAGTTCCCAGTATGGATTTGGGGCGGGGCGGATTCAAGTGAGAAGTGGTTTTATGGATTTCCCTTGTATGGCGAGCCAACGCTCAAGGCAGGTCAGGACGCGGGTAGGAATGATATCACGCCTGAAGAGCGTACCTGGGTTCCTTCGGAGAGGCTGCGTAAGGAGCTAACGACCTTTGTTAATGGTCTTATTCCAGACCATGGTGAGGAGCTGCGGACGGTTACCTGTCAATACACTATCACCCCTGACCGTCAGTTCATTATCAGCCCAATGGAGAAGCACAAAGACATTATTGTTGCTCTCGGCAATGCTCATGCTTTTAAGTTCGCACCGGCAATTGGTCGTGTGACTGCTGAGCTAGCATTGGAAGGGAAGGCGACTGATGACCTCTCCAAGTTCGGGTTCCCACAGCCGACTACAAGCAAGCTATAATCAGATAAATGCCGACTTGTATAAGATAGCTTGTATGTCTTAAACTCATAACAGTTAGGCTTAAATTGACTTTCGCTTTATCTTGCCATTATGTTTAAGAGTTCCGAAGGATCTAGAAGTGCTCGCAGAGCTTGGTTTCTCATTGCACGCCGCGATATCGGTGCTCAGGAGAGCGGGTTTCTAATCAGTGTTTTCACTAATCTCATACAATTATCAGGCTTAGACAATGTATTAAAATGCACTTGTAGAGAGTATATATAACTGTTAGCTTTATCTGCAAATTTCTAGCGCTGATAAAGTTAAACTTTATAATATACATAATAAACAAGCGTTGCAGACAAGTAAGCGTTATACTTTTCATTTAATTAATAAATCCTTAACTATAAACTATACTACAGTTTAATGTTAAGGCAAGTACTCGTCTTGGCCGTTAAGCCCTTTAAAATACCCTAAAACTAAGTACCTAATAAGCTGTAAATATATATTAGGTTAAAAAGTATAGGCTATATTACTGCTGGTAACGGATTTAGTCTTGTTTAGCAAATTAAAGCCTGTAAACGTCATGTAGCTATAAGGTCATGCCACTGTATTAAAAACATTATGCAGCTGTATTACTTCCCTTTTTAAAATATTAATTATAAAATATTTAATTAAAGACTATTTTTATTAGTTAAAGGGGAAAGAAGGCAAAATATATTATACCTCCTGTTCCAGAGTGAGGGTAGCTAAAACCATCTTATCCCGGACGCCTCGTTAATGATCTTCATCCTCACTCGGTTTGGCTACTGGTGGAGAACCACGAGAGACTAAAGCTTAGCAGGGCGCAATGGACAAGTCTAGTATCCACCGTTCATACTTGGACTTCATGATAGAATAAATCTGAGCAGCATCCTGAGTTACGCCTGAGCGTGATGGGAATTAGCAGACATTACGTGTATTCGGCCATTGATGCAAATTTGTGTGACGTGCATGATCAGCGGGCGGTCAATTCACCACTACCTCGAGACGCTCTACCCCCGCAAGATCAACCAAAATATTTTAAATCGGCTCAAATCAATTGAGAATCTGTTCTTGAGGCAATCCTGCTTCTGAATTAGATTGGCAAGTGGGACATTAACGTATTGGGAAGAGCCTCTGGATCAGTGCATCCGAAAGTGGACCCTGGTACTCGGACTTTTGGCAATAGTCAGCCAGTTTCGGCAACCCACCGCGCCCCAGATTCAACATGGATCTTGAGAAGGTATATAACTCAAATGATGGGTCTAATTGCAGATCAAAAAGAGTCGGATACGTCAATCACTTGATTCAAAAGTAATACGGTATTTCCGTGCGCCTCCAACTCTATCGGACAGTGGCAGTTGTAACAGGTGGAGGCAGTGTTAAGTCTATTCTGAACGCGAAAAAGTTATTTTTTGCTGGGAAAAGGGATGATTTGGGCAATTGATGATATTGTAGCTGATCAATGATTTAGGTCTTGGACTATTTATGACGCGGGCTCTGGCTGAGAATGGCGCCAAGAAAGTTTACATCATCGGCCGGAGACAGCAAGTTTTAGAAGACGCCGTTAAGCAGATCGTATGATACAGAATAACATTAAATGAACACCAAGTTCTCTGACGGCCGATAGGGTTTGGATAACGTAATTCCAATTCAATGCGACGTGACTAATAACGAGAACCTCAAAGCTGCAGCGGCATCCATCGAGAAGGAGGTCGGATACATCAATCTACTTGTGGCCAATTCTGGTATTGCAGGCCCTTCTGGAGATGTCCCTCCAAATGCCACCATAGCCCAAGTCCAAGATACCCGTCTGAATATTCCTATGGATGACTTCACAAGTACATATCACGTCAATTGCACTGCGGTCTTCTATACTGCGATTTCTTTTCTTCATTTATTGAAAAGAGGAAACGAATCTGGTTTCCAAGGAGGGAGGAGTCAGCTTATCGCAACCAACTTTATTGGGGGCTTCAACCGAAAGATCTCAGCCGGCTTTGCTTACACCACCAGCAAAGCCGGAACGACCATGATGCTCAAAGTGTTGGCCACTTACCTAGTGCCATATAGAATCCGGGCCAACGTGCTTTGCCCAGGGGGTGAGTACTGCGGCCATTCAGATGAACGATGAGCTAACAACTACAGTGTTTCCAACTAATCTCACCACAAGCTTGATTAAAAGTGATGATCCAATGGCCGAGGGTGCATTTCCCCTAGATCAGATTCCTGCCGAGCGAGCTGGCACGCCAGAGGATATCATGGGGCCGTTGCTATATCTAGCTTCTCGTGCGGGTGCCTACTGTAATGGAAATTGTGTATTGACCGATGGAGGTCGTTTGAGTGTCACTCCATGTACATATTAGCTAAAAAGCTGAGTAATGGGCCGCCAATCCAAGCTTGTCCTTTGAAACCAAGGTTGGCACGGACGAAAAGTAGATAATGCGAGGGGGTTCTGATGATCTTTTGTACAGTGGGGACCTATGAGGCGTATCTTCTAGGCGGAATAAATAAATTTAATTCAATTCAATTCCATATCGTTCTTGTAGCACGAACTAAGCCCAGTACTCAACTAAATTAGACAAAAAGGTTGGCGGGTTCGGGCATTAAACTGACCTCATAGGACATGAAGAATCGGAAGAGAATTGCTATTTTTCTCTTTTTGACTCGGTCTCAATTTTATTAACACGTGATAGCTCTTTTATGATTTTTTGTCTAATGGTTGATATTCCGTGATTTATTTACACACAATACCACAATGCAACACACTACAAAGCACACATAGTCTGAGTTAGATAGAACAACCCGTTGGCATTGGCCCTGGCACTATTAGACGTTGGAAGCAGCCACGCGTAGCTGCCATTACCCAACCAAAGCTTCCCGGGCCTTCGAGCCCCAAGCCCCCAAGCTCGTCGCATACCCGTGCTCAGCTAAGCTTTTTTTCTTTTAAATATACATGTTAATTCCACATGGCCACTTGGACTCAAAACTTCAGTCCAGTCTGTAGTATTACTTTGAGATTCTCCATCTTTAACATTCCCAAATCATGGGACGATACCTTTGAAAAAAGGAGTACAAGGGTTATCTGTAGGTGTAAACTTGATTGCTTTTTTAGATCGCTTAAAAGGCCCATAAGGAGGGGGGGGGATCTGTCCAACGCATTTTTGGATTATCTGGCCACTGGGGGTATGGACTTCCGTTATTTTGGCAGGAAACTTTCCAATGTTATTGTAGAGATCATATATTGTGTCTTCCGCCGTAAGGCAAGAGGCTGAGGTGTTGAAATATACCGTGCATAAACCACGGATATTCGATATGTGGACTGCGCCTCCTTTCACTAGAGTGATCGTGAAATATATAAGAAGTAGTGCTAGCATCTCGTTTATGCGTTGTTTGTTTGAGGGTTTGTATGTTTGTGTGTAGTTTAGGTTTGTGTATATAAGTGTGAGAAGTTTGATAGTATTCGGGCGGTTCTAGCTTTATGAGTTAGCGACCTTTAACCATAATCTTCGTGATAATAAAATCAAGGCTTACCAATTTTTCAAATTTCGTTTTTTGGTATTTTTGTGCTTAGCTTATCTGGTGTATCTTTCTCGTAGTATGTGCGTTGAGGCGAACAAAGAACTTAAGGACTGTAAGTTAGGGGGGATGAAGATGTGTACTTATAGATTGGCTAGTCTCGAGCCTTGACAGTGTAGGGCAGAAGAAGCGAGGTGAAAGATTGCAGTGCCGAGTCCGGGATCCCCTCAATGCATAATGAAAGCATCACTTCAAAAATAAAGTTGTTGGGTAAATGACTGGATGGAACCCACTGTGGTCACGTTCCGAGTGCGATGTGACGCGATGAGTTTTTTAACTTCTACTCGGGCTTACCAGTAGAGATTTCGCCAATAAGAAAATAAACAACAACAAATCTGGAGTGATCGTTAATGATGAAAGAATGACACAAGACCAGGTGGCTCTGCCTTGCACTGATTTATATGCAGACATGGCTGTGCGACGAGAGGCAATAGGCCATGGAATTCAGAGATGAAGAACACCGATGGTTACCCAAATGAGATACGTATGTGCCTTCAAAGGCTTCAGCATCGCTGGATCCACAGCTGATTGCGTTAAGATCTTGTTCTTGATGCTGTTTAGGTGGCATTTCTTTTGTTGGGGATGCAAGGCGGGCTCCAAAAATGCTATTGCAGTAGCACAAAAGAGTGCTCGGACAGTATCTCGGTCACCCTGGCCGCCTGTGGACGCAATGTAACGCAGGAGCGTCTGTGTGTATGACTAATGTTACAGATCCTTGTCCCTTGTCTCCATCACTTACGTTCAGGAGTTACATCGCCCCTCCTCCATAGCTAAGTAGCTCATCAAAGAGCCTTTTAAGATATTATAGAAATTTTTGTATCGCCCCACGTCCCCAAGTTCCCCTGCATTATTCGTGATTTAAGTAAAGTTTATTCTTTAAGTCAGGGTTAAGAGAGGGAGCCGAACGGCAGTTTGCTCTGGCGCCAGTAAGTAGCAAGCCTCGAACCTAATCTCTATGGCCTGTGTTACCTAGTGGCGTTTGTAGCCCTTGTTAATACTTGCTGTTAGACACAAGAAATACTAAAAGAGGTTCTGGAGTAGCATCTCCCGTTATTTTGCGGATATATTATCAACGGCATCAGTCTACCGAACCCGTGCGGCACTTCTCAGGTAATGGAGAGCCTGAGCATTTCCTCTTCGTGGCTTGGGGAGCTGGGATACTATATACGCCTTACGAGCAACTCGTTGGGTCCGTGGACACCTTGGTGGAGCTGGGAGGGTGTTCACAACTTTCACTGTCCCGTTGTTAACAACTTGTATCCTTCTGTCACAAAACAGCCAGTTTTATGGGCAGGCCAAACACGCCACTTGCCGTCTCAGTTTTAATTCTGGAATAGGTTGATAGAGCAATTAGCAAGGTGATATGCTAGCACAACATGTGTTCAGATTAATCCCTTTCACATGCCCAAAGCACGTACAATGAAAGGTAGCAAAACAGATAGTCCTGTGAGCAAGAACTTGGTAAATCTTGCAAGCAGCTCACCGGAAGCCCAAGTGAAACTACCCTACACCTGATTTGTCCATAGCCAGTCTACCGGAAAAATGAATTTCCGGGTATCCCACGCTTGGCATGCAGGGAATATCATTAGTCGGTGGAGTGACTAGACCCTTCCCCTCATTTTCGCGTGTCCTCATCTTACCAAAGCTTGGGTCAAATAGAAACAGCACAATGAGATTTCCTACGGCGTGCTCGAGGTGCAGAAGGAGGCGCAAAAAGTGCTTCCAAACAAAACCCGGGGGTCCGTGTGATGCGTGCGCCAAAAAACGGCATCACCAATGTTCGCTCGTCGAGACTTCTCCACAGCAACGACGTATCTCTCCTCATCACCGAAGAGTCGAACACAATGATCTGAACCCACAATTTTTTCTCTCGCATGACCTGATTGAAGACCTTGTGGAGAATTACATTCACTACATACTTGACAGACCCCATACTTTGTTCCATCTACCCACGTTGCGAGCTGCAGTGAAAGAAGACCGGTTGGGAGATGCCTTGCTCTTCGCTATACTAGCATTTGGCTGTCGATTCCATTCTAAGCCTGAAATAGCCTCCCTTGGACCTACTTTCATGCAAAAATCCAAACAGCTACTGAAGCAAGATATGGAGAACATCTGTCTTGAGAATATCCAGACCTGCGTCCTGCTCGCAAATTTATCATCTTCGTCAAAAAATCCAGAATCAGAAGCGCTCTTCGTTACCCTTGGCATTCGTATGGCCGAAATTCTTGGTCTGCACCATCCGGATCCGGCAGACTCGGAGGTCTTACGCGAAACAAAATGCAGGGTATGGTGGACTTTATTCATGGCAGACCGCTGGAGTTCTATTGGTCGCAACCTCCGTCGCGCCATGCCAGACTTTGATCAGGAGACTCCCCTACCAATGGATGAAGATGTTTTTCACCATATGGATGTTGACGAAGGTAGTGAGAGACGTCCTACGCGCCCACGTACACTGGGACTTTGGGCATACAATGTCATGCTTGCAAAACAGTTGGAGCCTATCCAAAACTTGAACAAACAGTGGGATCAAGAGGATCTCTCCGAAGATTACGTCATGCAACGCGTTGCGGATCTAGCAGACGGCCTACGACTTTGGGAAGCGGGTCTCCCTAAGGAAAAGAAAGCGACAGAGGAGAACCTTCGGGCACATAGTGCCAAAGGCCTTGGAGGACCATTCCTCGCCATACATACAGGCTACCACCAACATTTCGTACTTCTGTTTTTCAGATTCTTAGATCTCAATCGAACCCAGACACCGAAGTCAATCGAGTATGCCGAGCTTTGCAAGCATCACGCAAGTGCGATTAGTCATCTCGTCCAACTCTCTCGCCAAGTTCCTAATTGTGAATTGGTTTTTGGAGGGGTAGGCTACATGACAGTTGTCTCTTCTGCAGTACTGCTGCATACGCTCATATTTGGTCAGCAAGATGACACGGCTGATATCCGAGCCAAGTTGGAGTCCAACTTTGAAGCCATCTTTGAGCTTCAAAGATACTGGCCTTCGATTCAAAACTCAGTGAGTAGAGAACCCGATATTAGTGGTCAAATTCTGATACAAATGCAGATAAGACGTCTTCAACTATTCCAAAAGACTTGTACAGGACCCGGCGCAATGCAAACCTACAAGTTCGACAAGTGGATGGTGAGATTCTTGGTAGAACACCATCTGCCGCTGGATGAGCCTGAAGGGAACCTATCGTCTGGTGAGGCGAAACATAACATTATGTGAATTTAGGAAAGAAGCTAAATATTAGATTCTAGGGTGACTGTTTGCGTTGATAATTACATACACAGTGATGATTTTCAGGATTGATTTATAAGTATATTCGTTGCGCTATGTTGTTAGATTGGTCCTACTGGTAGCTCATGGGGAGGTGAGACGTGAGACGGCGGAGTGTCTGAGCATAATATAAAGTGTTAAAGAGGGCATCTTTATATTCTCAAGTCGTACTTACAAAGTTCAAGTTATAGTATATCATAGAAACAAGAAAGTGAATTGCCTGTCACCGAATATTTATCGCATAATTATCAAGTAAGTTAAGGTTTGGGTTGAGCCTAATATGTCTCAGTCATGCAGAGTGGCATGTAGTGCGTTCCGACCACAATACGCGTATAGGCTCAGTCGATGTATACGCTAACCCAAATATCGTTAATTGCGGGCCCCAGGGTAGTATCGTCTCTTGATGTCCCCACAAGTGTCAGCTGGTCCTAGGGGTACTTGGTCGACGTCGGGATATGTTTCTTTAGTCCGACAGTGGGAAAGTGTCGGGAAACACTTCAAGACCGCAGCAACTGTGATTGTGGAGGTCGACGTCGGGATTTGTTTCTTTAGTCCGACAGTGGGAAAGTGTCGGGAAACACTTCAAGACCGCAGCAACTGTGATTGTGGAGGTCAACGTCGGGATTTGTTTCTTTAGTCCGACAGCGGGAAAGTGTTGGGGAAAACTTCAAGACCGCAGCATCTGTAATTGTAGAACGGCATGGGAGGATTTAGCCATCCAGAATGCGGTGAAGCTGCCCTTGATAGCTTCTATTTTCTGGAATTGGACCAATTCCGCATAGGATGACAGTATGTCCTTTCTCTAACCCTAGAAAAGTTTTCAATCCTTGACAGAACTGTATACAGATTAAAGTCCAGACAGTATATATAGGGTTGAGGCGTGTAAAGGGTAAAGACAGAACCCAGTGACAAGCAGTCCTTCAGGTGCCAGCATGGTTTAAATGAGAAGCTAGCTTGAATTTGGAGTAGGAGAATGACGTCAAGTTATTTCAACCCCAAAGGGAAACATAGCAGGGCGTTCCATCTTCTTATAAAACCGGCGACCATTAAAGACACCCTCGCCATAGATAATATGGGGTTTACCAGGCCGAAGGAAATATCAGCAATGTCAGGCAAGTCTCTTGTCCGCCAAGCCACGCGTGTATCAGTATCGACACCTTGTTAAGCCAAGGCATCTGGACAGGCATTCCGTCCTGGATGATAACAACCTGGAAAAGAACGGCCGACTAGAGCTGAAAGGACACGATTGTAAGAAATAAATTCGTCTCAACAGTTCTAAAAGTAAAGAATTATACGCCACATCATTGTGAAATCAGATAGTCTGCTCCTTCGGGCACTCTCACCAGACCTTCGCATTTAACACTAGTTGTCTTCATACATAACGTTGACATGACCTCTTAATAATAATCATCTCATAAATACGCGTCCGATATCATTCTACTTACGTTACGTCATTCTAGCTGCTAGCTGGGGCGGCAACTCTCAGGCGTATTGTCGTTTAATGTAAGATCATGTCTGGTCGCCATTTATATGGCCATCTATTGCTTGAAATCGTGGTGGCAGATTACAACCTGCGGAAACACCCTTGCCGAAGGTCTGCAGTATGAACATATCTAATGTATTAGGAGAAATCCACTTAGAAGAGACTATAAAGCTCATACCATTATTAGATAACTTCAAACGATTCTTAACTTTGGTTAGAGTAGCGAAGGTAAGTGACAAGGGTTATAATTTGTTGACAGATTAGAGCTCATGTAACAGCAAATTGAGGCTTCTCAGAGGATAGGTAGCTTACTAAATACACTATATAAACAACTAAGAGAGCGATAAGTGAGACACGAAATAGAAACATTAATCTCTACCACACAATCTTGTAACAGATTCAAGATTTCTTTGAGTTCAAGTCCTCTTGTCTTTCCCTTTAACAAATCAGGTCAGCGTATCAAAGATTACCTCGTCTGCTTCGTATACCACTGCATATAATACGACCTGTTCATCTATGTCACATGTAAATAACTTGCAGATCTTAGTATATACAGGACCGTTGCGAAAGGTGTTTTCGTAACTCAGTAAAGAAAGCCCTTGTCGTAATCGAAACATCTAGACCTTCTCAGAAGAGCTTAAAGGGTAAGTCGTCCCGGTGCATATTCTAGTGCATCTCGGAATTAACCGTAGCACTAACTTACGCAGTATAGATATAATCCCTGTTCTGGCAGGTCGCTTAGCCCATCACTAGCCTAAACTGTCTACATTGGAAAGGTTCAGTTCCACTTCTTGACAGCTCCAAATTTCGTTAATAACGGCTAAGGCTAAGGGAAATAAACCTTGCAACCTAGCAGCTTGTATGGTTAAAGCAACGGTTTTAATAAGATTAAGTGGGGAGTTATTGGCTAGCCCATTCCATGCTAGGTCCAATATTTGACCTCCTGTCCTAAAATAACATCTGCAGCCCTCTTTATGTGGCTTAGGACTTTCCAGATATCCCTCCAATTAGCGGCTTCGGCTCACTAGAGTCCCGAATCTAGAAACACAACGAGGCTAGCAGCTTCCAATCAGATTTACGGCCTGAAATTTGAGGAGAAAACAGGCAGTATTAACTTCCCGTCTTGATTAAACATTAAATAGCACTCTTTCCTTCTCAATTATGTTAAGAGTCTGTTCCTCCCTTCATGATATCGGTTTTAAGATCTATAAGCTTTATCCTAGCTGATTGAATATTGCGAGATCTATATTCAATCCTACCCAGCTCAAGGTATGTGTTTATGTATAACACCTCGTGCCCAGAAATTGAAGCCCTTTAAGGCCAATCTTTCCAGTTCTGAAATTTGGCATGATACCACATTACCAGGAGAACTTTCTGAAACTTACATTCACCAGAACTAACGTCCGAGGTCAGACTTTTGTAAAGCGTATAGGAGCCACTATGGATCCCTCATGCAGATCTGCCAAACCCCGCTCTATATCGTCTTCACCAAACTCTGCATTTTCAGAAGGGCCGAAAAAGGCTTTTAGAGCTTGTGAAAGGTGCACACGTATTAAGAAGAAATGCGACAAAGCGTTGCCCAGTTGTTCGCGCTGTAGGAGGTATGCAATAATCTGTCTAACTGAAAGCTAATTCCAACTCGCCTGTTACTGTGACTGACTTTCCAGGCTTAGGAACACGTGCTGTTATGACTTTATATACACCACCTCAGTCACTGCTGTTATAAGGCCTGAGAACCTTGCAAAATCTCCACCTGAGAGTAGGCACATGCAGGGGATGTTCGAGCCATTCCTCGACATTTCCAGCTCTATGATTTTGAGCCTACTTTCCTCACGCAATACCATCCGGAGTTACTCTATCAAGCACTACTTTGAGACCATAAATCCCTACCTTACTATAGTCCATCCAGAACTCTTCGCCCTACGTACCAATAATACTGGGTTCGATTCCATTGCCGATCAAGAGCTTCACGACCCTGCTACTGCCCTTTTGGTTGTATGCATGCAACTCCTTTCTCACAACGATGATTCAGCTAAATCAATGAGTATCAAAGGAGAAGAGGGTGTTGATATGCCAACCTATCGGGCTGCCAAGCAAATTTTAAGTATCCTGAGAACCCTTGATACCCCAAGTATCGAGCTTATTCAGTGTTCTATTCTGCTCGCATTCTACGAGTATAACCATGAGGATCTTGGACGTGCCTATGTCAGTATTGGAGATGCCAATACTATGGCTTTGATCCTACACGTGGGCCCTGGAAAATACCTTGAGGTTGAGCGGGAGGCCTATATCTCTTACGAGGAAGAAGAACGTCGCTGCGTTTACTGGAGTCTCTTTGTGCTCGATCGTCTCATCCAAACGGATTATTCTCTTCTTCATATGCCGCATCAGATACCATCTCCAGTTGTATCTCCTCCCGCCGCCGAT
Organism: Fusarium redolens; assembly: GCF_020744475.1. NCBI lineage: Eukaryota > Fungi > Ascomycota > Sordariomycetes > Hypocreales > Nectriaceae > Fusarium > Fusarium redolens. The sequence continues at coordinate 93,155 of NW_025763707.1, forward strand.
GACCTTCTACCGACAAACCATTTACTTTGGTACGATGAGGACCAGTCGCCCTACTACGTCACTCAGCGATATCCTGCAGATACTGCGTTCTCGGTCCCTGTCGGGATCTTTCAGAGGAATTGCCAATGCGCCATGCTCTATACCCGAACATCTTCCCCACAATACCATCCAGGTCGATCAGCCTATAAGTTGGCCAGTCCTACTGCCATCTCATTGTCCTCCAGACAATATCATTCAACCCTAAAGTGGTCCAGTTCTTTTTCCCCGTTACTACTGGGGACCCATTTATCGAAATGGGAACTTGATCGCGTAGGATTTCTCAGTCCATACGGCGATGGTACAATAAGGCCCCAGAGTACAAGCGATATTACTGCATCTCTTTTATCATTTCAAAAAGACATTGACGACTTGATGTTGCAGAATGAGACGATAATGGAGAAACACGTATTGCATTCGAGAGAAAGAACTATGTAGTTGAATCACCGTTTTAAGTAGTAGTATATGACATATCTATAGGTCTAGGATAGCCAGTGGCGAAATATAACATGCGGAGAAAGCTTATAGGAAGACTTATTACTGTACCACATGATGTAATAAGCTGACAAGGTCGCATCTGACCTCACTTAGATTACCTGCAATGATGGAGAGCTTCATGGCCTCTCCTCTCCAAGTAGCACCTTCCTACTCACAGCCAGCCTAAAACATATCGTCCAAGACAATATTACCGGTAAATTAGGAAAAGTCCCATTGCACGTTCTATGCCATCTAGTCCATAGCATATCGTCAGTACGAAGGCGCATTGTCGTTAAGCCCGATACCTGCCAGCGCATAATGCAGGCGTAGATTATCACCCGTTGGTTTTCAACTAGCCAAAAGTCCTTCGCATTCTCCTCCCAAACTGCAAAAGCAGTCTATACTCCATCAGCTAAGCGATAGCCACAGAAGAGGCGCAGCGGTAAGGGACAATCCCCCCCCCCCCCCAAAAAAAAAGCGATCAAAAGCTGAAATACAGTTTGCCTCCAATGTGAAAAACACCTATACCTTGCCATCATTATTCAGAGAACATTAGGAGTCCTTCAAAACCTCTGGAGTCAGCCGCAAGGTCCGACTGAATTTAGAGACCAGCTTTGCAGAAAAGATGAGATCCCAACGTTATTCACGGTTACACGGCTCGAAAAGGCGGCGCTCTGCTAGGGGCTGTTGTTGACGAGTGGTGTGGATTCACCACTGGGACAATTGCAGGGCGAAAAAATGTCAACTACGCAACGTCCTCTTTAACGACGGAGCTAAGCAATCTTCAGGATAGGATGTCACGACAGGCTAAAGCTGGAGGCGGGGAAAGGATAAAGGGTGGGGCTCTGCAAATGTCGGGCACAGGATGTGGTGATTGGCTGATTCTCCGACGCCAGAAGAGGTCTAGTTTCAAAGTAAGGTACACCGATTATCCGATGCTTCTTCAGGTCGCCTAAGCGTCTTGTCGGGATTACCTTGGCTGATTGGCTCTTTCTCCGACGCCTAACACCCCTGTAAGTAGAAGAAGTATCTGTAAGGATTTAGGGGTTTAAGTAAGCTTAACTGTTAATATTTATAATAAGATTTAATTATATAAGAAAATTAAAAATATATATTATAATTAAAGTTTATTAATTTTATAAAAACTAAGTTAGTTAATTAATTATATTTTCTAACCTTTTAGATAATTTTTTATATAATACTATTAATTATAATTAAAAGAATTAAATTTAAGTAAAAGTTACTAGCTAAATAGTATTTTTTAATTATAATTTTTATTAATATATTATTTATAGACTTTTTTCTTTAATTTTATTTATATAGTATTAATATATAAAGTTTTATTTAAGATAGATTTTATTTATATAACTAATAAAATAGATATTTCTATTAATATCTAAGTATAATATATCTTATAATTAATATATAAATATAAAAGTAATATTATAATATTAATAAAATAAAAATAAAATTATATACTTTATTAATATAAAATATTCTTTACTAGTAGGTTTTAAAGGTAAATATATAACTATAAAGTATTATTTAACTGGCTTTATTACTTCCTCTTTAGTATTATATTAATACCTCTAGCCTCTAATAAGTCGGTATCCGTCTTAGCTCCTCTTATCTAAAGCACAAAGGCGCTAAAACACACGTTTCCATACCTCTCCACCAATACTATACCATCGGCAGGACAAGTGGTCAAGTGGGCAGCTCATGTCTTTAATCCACCTACTGCAAAGCTAGCTATCGGCTATGTTGAAAGTAAGTTAAATCAGGCCAAGTATCGTCAAGTAGAAGCTGGCAAGAGATAGGTACCCAGGTTGAGTTAGTGCCAGTGTCATTCAGCAAGGCTGACGTGCTAAATACCGCCGTGGACCTTGCAAAAGCATGTCCAAATAAGCTCGCGCTTGTCCCGGATCATGCAAGTAACGGCACTCGAGCGCAATTGACGCTTTCTGGGACCTTGAAATTGGAGGAGATGGGATTCGCTTGAGTAGAATATTTTGAGTCTCTATGTCTGAAAACGGCCATCGGCAGGCTGTTAGGGGCAGCGCTGCCTCCTCGAAACATCATTCACTCACCCTTTGAGTCCGCCACATATCTAGACTACGACGCGCTCAACATGCTTGCCCCGATAGTGTCCCAAGTGGTAGCAAGTCTACCTCCATATCGCCTCATCTGAGTGCAGACCAAGAGCTTAGCCAGAATGAGCGCTTTCGTCTGACTAACCACACCGTCCATCATCGAGCATTCTGGAAGCACTCGCAGGAAACACCCTCAAGACCCTAGTATCGGAACTTGATGCTTCCACTCAGCATGTGCTTCTTACAGACTCTATCTTGATGGAGAAGGCAGATGGGGGATACGAGCTGACCATGACTACACTTAAACGACTCTGCCATTCAACCATCAACCCTGACCAGCCCTTGAATGCCTATTTTGCGCCTACTGAAGCAGATGAGCTTACCCTAATCTATAAAAAGTGGGAAGAAGTTTAAAATCCACATCCCTCCTTTAACATCAATAGCATGCTGGCCCCTTTGAACTCATCGCTACCGGCAGTCCAGTGCCACTCTTGGCTGGCAATATCTACCATATTGAGGGTGACTTTACGCCCTTTGAGTTGTTAAAGTTGTCATCTAAGTCTGCCAAATCCAGCTTTGCAGAAGGTATTCTGTTACCCACCAAGACAGCCAAGGTGATGACAGTAGCCATCGAACACGTCAAGCGGGCTGCCACATTGTGTCAACTACACAAACTTACAGCCGAACACCTAGTAGGAAGGAAAGAAAGAGCCTAATAATTTTCTTCACATATTCGCTATCTATTGAAGACTTGCTACTGTTAAACCAGCACTGAAAGCTGAAGGAGGCGGTTTGCTACCTCTCTTTTCTTGGCTTTTTGATATTTGAGAACCAACGCTGGGTGCTACTGCCGAAACGATATCTGCTTGTATCGGTTTGGACAGATGAAGGGTGCTTGAAGCTCTCCAGACCAAGTATCCAAACCATCCGACCCCGGTCGTGATTAAGAAGCTGAGTGTGTTTGAGGAATTTGTGAACCTATGGAAGATAATGGCTCTCGATGAGCATATCGGTCGTTCTATAGGAAAGAAGTTCAACCTTACATCTCCACATTATTTTAGATTGCTGCTTTGAGGTACATGTGCGACAATACTGAGGAAGTTGAAGCAGCCAAGGCGCGCCGTGATAAGATAACACCTAGGTAACGAGCAGCAGCCGATTAGGGTCTTATTTATAGCCAGTGATGTGCCTTGGCTTTTTATATGCAGCAGCAAAACTTTGTAATGTTCCTGGGCATAGAAAATGCTGGGGGCTTATTTGGGCACTTCTTTATGGATGTCTAGATGGGGTCTTAACTCAAGACATCGCGAATCAAGCAAACCATATCCGTGGTCTAACTGTTTATTTATCGATGCCTCCTTGGGCTGGAAGATGAAGCTAATACGTAAAGAATTGTGCCATAGCAGTGGGAAGTGCGTTAATATTATAATATATGGGAAGCACATATAAAGCTATTTATATATCCTGACAATTAGGTTGCGCCCTCGCTCCAGGACATCAAGTTGCAATTATTTGAGAGGTTTAGGGCAAGTCTGATGAAGAAGTATCTTAGTGTTGAGACGTTTGAGCAGGCCCTTAAGAAATATATGCATGGGTTCAATGAGATATCAAGTCTCAAGGTTCTTATATATACTATTTATATATAAGACTGCCTATACCACTTCTTTAATTATACTTATTCCGCGCTGCATGGCTGTTATTATCGCACCTTGAGAATTCCTTGATAAGATATACGCAAGGGAATCTAGAGACTGCAGACTAAGATTGAAATTGATATTCCAATAGTGGAAACTAAACGGCAGGGTAAGCATCTTATTTTTACTGGCACACACCTGATTTCAGTCATGATCGGCATGAGGCGTTACCTATTCATCCCCTATATCGTCGTCAAGATATCACCTCTAGGGACCGGAAAGCCGGCAGACTACAACGAAAAGACATTTAGAGATCTAGCTAAGATAAACACCGGCTTAGCCAAGCCACAGAAGAGCTAGGAGATCACTATGGGGTGGACTAAGCTTGCCTATAGCAGCTAGTCCCTGAAGCGCGTTTACATAGGTGTAACGGTTGCACAAGCCGTTAAGCCACAGGGCAAAAGATCGGGCCATAATCGCTATGCAAGCAATTATGGGTATGCTACAGCTGCCTTATAGAAGCCTTACAGCGCTGTTACGGGCACGAATCGTAACAATAGGCAGTGTTAAGGCAGTGTATTAAATCTTTAATTTTAGCTTATATAAAAGGGCTTTAAGGGCTAAAAGAATATTATACTTATTATTGAATTTAGGCATATTTATTAATTAAGAGTTTATCAATTAAATAGAAAAGTGAACATTTAAGGGATTTTTAAATAAATATATATATTTAAAATATAAGCTTATTATATAAGTTATAATTATATATTAAAAGTCTAGAATTACCCTAATATTAACCTTCTTTTAATATAATATAATAGAATTATTATAACTTCTTTAATTAATAATTAAATAATAAAAAGAAACTTTAAGAAATTAGTTTTTTAATAGTAAAATAAGTAAAAATTATATATTTAATTATAAATTTATTTTAAAGTAAAAAGTAATTATAATAATAAAGCTATATATTAATAAATCTTAAAGAGAAATTATAAATACCTTTTTAATAACTTAAAGAATTATCTTAAAAATTAAAAAATAATAAAAATAATATTATAGGTTAGCCTTCCTTAGTTTAAATTACTACTTTTTTATTAATTTTACTTTATTTATTTTTATATATAAGGTTAATTAGTTATATGCCTTACTATATATATTTAATTAATTAAGGTTAATTTAACTTTGGCAAACTAATTTATATAAAACTTAATATAATTCCTTTAATTTTAACTTTAATAGAATTTCTAAATCCTGCCTTTACCCTGCATTTATCCTAGAACTCTATATATAGACTTCCTATTCTAGCTATGCTTTTATAGTCTAAGACTATAGCTAGGCTATTACTAATTTAAGAGTAGCTCTTTAGTAATATTAGCTGCCCTTATAGATATACTAAGGAGCTACTCTATATATATAGCTAAGCTTATAAAGGTAGTAAGGAAAGCTACCTTATTTAACTAAAGAAGATAACCTTCTTTTAAGGCTATTTCTAAGTCTTTAAGACCTAATAGCTTATTATTAACCTAATTTAGGTTAATTAAATTAATATAATATTTCTCTTTTATATAATTAATTAACTAAATTAAGTTATAATTAAACATAATTACCTTAATAAGGTTAAATCTGCCTTTTAATAAAAAGTATTTTATAATAATAATAATTATTATATATATTATATAAAGTTCTTTTATATTAGCTGCCTTTAAGGCAGGCTTAATAGCTAAATTAAAATTATAGTTAGTTATATAATACGTATAATTATATAGCTATAAGCTATTTTATATAAGTATTAAGGTAATATAGCTATTATATTATTAATAAAAAGGGTTAGAAGTTAGGTTAAATAATATACTTTATAATAAATAAATTAAGTATAATATAATATAAAGTTTAATTAAGGTTTTTTTAATAGATTAAAGGAACAAGGTTAATCTAGCTATTAAGATATAACTAGTATTAATACTGCTTAATTAAGGTAATAATTATATTATTAAGGCAGATAAACCTTATTTAATTTTAACTTTTATAATAATAGCCTGCTATAGGGGTTTTACTATTTAAACTATTAATAAAAAAGCTAAAAAGCTTAATAGCCTTATATAAGGCTAAAGGTAAGGAAAAAAAAAACAAAAAAAAACCTTAGCCTTATAATTATATAAAGAGTATTTAAAAAAACTTATATTTTTATAAATTATTATAATTAATTTATATATTAATTAATATTATAAAATTAATTAAAATAATATTTTATATAAATTAATATTAAATATTTTTTTTTAAATTTATAAGTTAGCCTTAAAAAGTATATCTAAGTATATTTAAAATCTAATATAATTTAAATATTTATTACCCTTATAGCTAATAAAGCTTTATTAAGTTAAATTATTATAATTAGCTACTTTACTTATAGCCTAACCCTAGTTATATATATACTAGCTAAAAAGCCTTACCTGCCTATTAACTAGCCTTAACCTTTATTTTTTAATCTTTTTTCAAAGTCTTTTATTAACCCTTATAATATACTATACTTTAATTATTTATTATATAATAAGTTATTTAACTTAATTTTCCCTCTTCTAGCTATAATTACTAATAATATTATAGCTATTTTATTATAATACTTATTTAAAAACACTTATAAATATCTAGGCTTAATAAGCCTTATTTAACTAAAGCCTATAATATAATTCTTAAAATTAAAAATACTTTTAAATAAAATAAAAATAAAAATAATATATTACATATAATAATTATAAATATTAAAAAGGCTTAATTTAATAAAAATAATATTAATTATATTAAAATAATAATGTTTAATTATAAAATCTTTTTATTTATATAATTTATTTATAAAAACCTTTTAATTAATAAAAACTTCTATAAATATAAAAAATAAAAGTTTAAAAATTTAATAAATAACTTATATAAAGAGATATAACTAAGTAAGAAAGAGAAGGGGTTTTTTAAGGCCTTTAATAATAATTTATATAATAAGTAGCTTTAGGATATTTAATATTAAGTTAAAGAGTTATTAAAAAAGACTAAAAATATATAAAAATTATACTAGTTATAATTTTAAATTATAAGAATATAAAAATAAAAGTATATTATATTATAATATTTAAAATAGAAGCAGGGTAATTATAAGGTTATATAAATGAAAAATATATTAAGTTTTATATAAGTTTAAGTTACTTAAAGTTAAAGATATTTAATATTAATAATAAAGAGAGGATTAAATAAGATATAAGATAGGCTATATAATTAAATAAGTAAATTAGTTATAATATTAATATATTATTAATATAAATAAAAGACTTTATATATTATATTTTTTAATTTATCCTTTTAATATAAAGTTTAATAAATTAGGTTATAATTGTATTTCTTTATTAAGGTTAAATATAATTAATATAAGTTTATTAAGGATTACTTATTATAGTTATTTAAATACTTCTTATACTTTTAATTTTTATATAAAAGTTTTATTTTTCTTTATAAGCTTTATAAATTAGTTTATAATTTTACTAAAGTTATTAACAAATTATTAATTATAATTAATAAATCTTAAAAAGCTTTATATTTTTATAATTATTTTAGGTACTAGCTAACATATCTCACCACCACCCTGCCTACCCCCCTACACCGCTACTTTATAATAGCTTTATTTTAATATTATTAAATTATAAATTTAATATATTCCTTTATAAATATAGCTTTAAATTTAATTATTTTTTAAATATTATATAAAACATACTTACTTAGTAATATATATTTTTCTTTATTTCTTTAAATATATTTCTATAACTAGTATATTATTTAACTTCTAAGTATTCCTTTAAGCTTAATTATAAGCTAAGATTAATTTTAATATATTAAGAAAAGCCTATTTAAGGTTAAAATAAACTTATAATTACCTAAATCGCCTCTAAGTAGCTGTTTAAGCTCTTATAATTATAATTGCCTTATCTTAAATATAGTTTTTAATTATCCTTTAATTAAGGAACTTACCTGCGTTTCTAAGGATTAATCTAATATCCCTTTATATATTTTCTAATACCTAATTTACCTTTAAAAGTAGTCTTTTAATATTATAATTAAATAAAGGTATTATAAAGATATTATTACCTTATAATGCTAAAATTAATAATATTATAAAGGTATTTAAAATTATTAATTAATGCTTTTTAAGTTTTAATTTTAATACTATCTTTTTAATATTAATAAGATAAATTTTAAATACTTTAAATATATTTTAAATATTATCTTAATTAAATACTTTATTAAAAGCTATTTTATATATAATTATAAAATTCTATTTTTATTAAGAGAATATAACCTTATATATATATATCCTAGCTATCTTAGCTTAATAATACCTCTTTAAAGCTATAAAAATACTTATATTAAAAGGTTAAATAATATAAAAAAAATATAAAGATAGCTAACTAAGTATAATAGTTAAGGTTTTAAATAAGTAAACTAATTTATACTAGGTTTTATATTTATAAAGTTATAAATATTATAACCTATATAGCTATATTACATAGCCCTTACAATTTCCACCTATAATAGAGGGATTACTTCTCTTAGTAATAATCCTCTTCTATTAAATTACTTAAATTATAATGCTCTAAGACTAAATTACTATAAATTACTAATAATCCCTAGAGATCTAACCTCTAAATTACTATTATTCCTTACTAAGCTATTAGGCTACCTTTAGTATATAAAAATATATTTATTAATACTTTTATAGAACTTAGCTTATTAACTATTAATAAAGTATCTTTATATTAATAAGCCTAATATATATTACTTAATTATTAAGAGATATAATACTTTATAATACTTAATATTATGCCTTATATAATTTATAAATATAAACTTAATATAAATTAGTTTACCTATTTAAAAAACCTAATTATTATATATTAATAGCTTTTATTTAGACTATATTATATAATACTAAGTAATACTAATATAATAATATTTACTACTTTAATTTAGCCTTTTAACTTAAGATATATCTAGCATTACCCTTAGTAAGAGATGCCCCTTAACCTAGCAGATATTTTTATAAAAACTAATAATAAAAATAAAGAAGATATTACCCTTACTTATTTAAGCACTTATAAAAGGGAAGTTATAAAACTTAAATATAAACTTAAATAGCTTGGCTAGTAATATAATAACCTCCTAGAGAATATAAAGAATAACTTTAATATAGTTAAGAATAAAATTAAGAACTTAAAGAAGAAAGTAACTAACCTTATTAAGATTATAAAGGCACTTAGAAAGGAAGTAGAAAATAGTTAAAAACTTTATAGGAAGTATATTAAATATACTATAGCCCTTATAATAACTAGAAAAGACCTTAAAGAAATCCTTTAACCTTATTAGCCTAAACTATTTAATAGTAATACTAATAAACTTTAAGGATTCCTTACTAGCCTTTAGAGCTACTAGATATATTACCTTATTTAGTTTATTATTAATAAACTAAGAGTTTAATATAATATAGGATTCCTTAAAGATAAAGTATTATAATTAATACAACTTATTATTTAAGACTATATTAATAAATTATATAAAGAATAATAAGAAATAATAAAATATATTTATAAAAAATATAAAAACTTTAAATTAAAGCTTAAAAATACTTTTAGAGTAATAGATAAAAAACATATTATAGAAATAAAAGTATAATAGCTTAAGCAGAGAGGATTTGCTATAAATTATCTAGCTAAATACTGCTACTAAGTAGCTAAGCTAAACTAAGGTAAAAAAGCTTATATAGCATAGATATATTTAGGATTAAAGTTAGAAGTTAAGGATATAATAGTAAATATTAAATCTAAATTAAAGAACTTAAATAAACTAGTAAATATTACTATAAAACTTAATAATTAATAATATAAGTAATATTAAGAAAAGTAAGTAAAAAGATATAGAGGGTTATATAACCCTTAGTAAAATACTAATAAATAATATAATACTAATTAAAGAAGAAAAAGATATATTAATATATAATATAGAACTAAACTAAGACCTATAATACTTAAAGTAACTTAATATAATAATAATAAAAGACCTTATAATATATTTAAAGTTAAATATTATAACTATAATCAGTTTAGACATATAGCTAATAAGTATCCTTAACTAAAAAGGCCTAAAGACCCTAATTAAGGTAAGTAGATACTAGTAATAACTAATAAGCAGGAACCCTAAACTGCTATATAAACCTAAATACTAAGAATAATATAAAGCCTATATAATATAATGGCTCTATATAAAGATATTATGCTAAAATATAGCTACTACCTATACTTAGATAGTTTAATTTAAAAACTATAAAAAGAATTCTTAATAGAAGAAGATACTAAAATAGGAAATATATCCTAAATCTTAATACTATATAAGATAAAGGTAATTAAATACTAAAGGAAATAGGAAGAAAACTTAAAAAACTAATAATAGGAGAAAGAAAAAGACTATACTTATTACCTTAAAAGAAAGGAAGAGAAGAAATATAAAAAGATAGAATAAACTAAAATCCTTAAAATAATAAGGGAAGAAAGACCCTTAAAGGAGGAAATTAAGAAATACTTAAAAGACCTATAAGAATAAAAGAATACCTTTAATATAGGGAAATAACTTAAAGTATTAAAAATAATTAATACTATCCTAATCTAAATAACTATTTAAGAAAAGAAAGAAAGGGTTAAAAAAGAGTATAAAGTAGGAAATAAGGTTTATATATATTATTAATAATATTCTTAAAGTATAGGATATAAAAGAGGAGTGGCTTAAAATACTATATATTACTTCTATAAGAAAGATAAATAAATTAAGAATAAGTAGAAATAACCTTATAAACTACTATTTAATAAATATAATAATAAGATATATACCTTAATAGAAGATAAATATCTATAAGGAGTAAGGGAATATGGCAATATTAATAAGCTTAAAAACTTATATATTTAGGCTTATTATATAGTAAATGCTATAAACCCTTACTATAAGGAACTAAAATTTAATATTAAGGATATTATAAAAACATTTCTAACTTACTTAAGATATAATAAATTATTATAGCTATCTTATAAATACTATTAATATAAGGAATATAAATAAGATAAGGAAGATAATAATTACTTCTTTATTATAATTTCTAATATACCTAATAATAACCCTTACTAAAAAATAGAAATAGAAGGATATCTAATATATTACTAATATAAAAACCTTAAAGTAATAGAGCTATAATTCTATATATTATATTACTGCAAGATTTAGAGAAATAGAAACTTCTATTAGGAAGCCCTATAGATAATAAGAATAATTAAAGAAGCAGAAAGAGAATTCAAAGATCTAGCTCTAGAAGATTATAAGAAAGAAGAAGGCAAAAGGAGATTTAAACTTATTAACTTAAGGGAATATAAAAAGGGAAAAGAAAGAGAGTTTATCTAAAAAGTATATAAATAACTAAAGGAATATCTTTAAAATAAGAAAAATAAATCTAAGATTATAGAAAAAAGATACCTCTTTAAGCCTATTAACCTTAGAAAAGGACTTAATTAGGTTCTAATTAGTAATAAATAATTTAAATAAGGCATTCCTCTAGATAAATAAGATACAGAACTAGAAAAACATTTTTAATAATATCTATATAATAAAGAATTTATAAATAACTCTTTAGAGGAAGAAGAATATATTAAGGACTATTAAAAAGGAGTTAACTGCAATAATAAAAAATATAAGTTACTTTACTAAACTAGTTTAGG
>NW_025763708.1:0-90799 GCF_020744475.1 Fusarium redolens
CTAGGGCTTGATATGCGACACTTCAATCTTTCAGCACATATTCAACACCATCATTTCGTGGCCGGAAGGCTGACTTTTGTCGCGCTTTCAACGTGCTAACGTAGTATTTTATTTGCCCGGGCCCGTGCACCGTGACTAAATGCCCGCGTGCATGCACCCTTTTCTGAATATCTTGCCATTGGGGGAGTTTCCTTCGTACAGGGTAGGGCATATGTAATTAGCGGCACTATAAATGGGAATCTCCATGATGGGAATCACCATAATGTATTTCTAGCCCTGCTGCCAGAGTGTATACCCGCTCCAGCAACGTCGAGCACGCTTGGCTCCCGCATCACCTTCTGCCATACCGGCCCCTTTATCGAATCTAAGTCTACCTGTTGGCCGCCACCACCCTTGCGAAAGAATCACTTCCTGCACAAAATCTCACCGTGCAACAGCCCAAACCAAGCATCCCCATCCTCCCTAAACTTATCCCATCCCTGCTGTACCTCCTCCAGCTCCTCTACAGTCGAGAAGCCCTCCTCCACCGCCATTGTCGCAAACCCCGATGACCTCGCCCGCTGTCCCATCGACCCGCCCCAATACTCGCGCTCATCGTCGCTGCTAAAGCACCACGACCCGGCGCTCCTGGAGATGTCGCCCTTGGCGAACCCTGATTGTTCCGCCCAGACGTGGATGTGGCTGCCGGGATGGGGATTGCCGCCCTTGGCGGCAGCCATCTTGGCCGTGACTCTGTACCACTTGTCGAGCGTGCTCGACTCAGGATACCAGGTCATAGAGGCGGATTCTCGGCAGGCAACCAGTCCGCCGGGTTTGGTCACGCGACGCATCTCCTTTAGTGCTTTAATAGGGTCAGCAATATGCTGGAGGACCTGATGGGCGTGGACGACATCAAATGCATCATCGTTGAACGGGAGAGAGTGGATGTCGCCGACATCGAATGAGACATTGTTGACTCCCTGCGATGCGGCGAGGGCACGGGCTCCGTCAAGCGGATCTGGCACGTATTCAATTCCGGCAACGTGGCCCTGCGGGACGAGGCGGGCGAGGTCGATGGTGATGGAGCCTGGGCCACACCCGACGTCGAGGATCTTCATATCCGGGCGAAGGTGAGGGATGAGGTAGTTGGCCGAGTTGGCCACGGTGCGCCAGCTGTGTGTGCGCAGGACGGACGAGGAGTGGTCCGTCGAGTAAACTGACCGATTCAATGCCATTCTGTTTAGTGCTTTAACTTCGTCCCATGTGTCTGAAGAGTGGGTGGTATGTGAGGACAGGGCTGATTTAAATAAACCTCGCCGGACAACCCCACCCGGAGTTCCGACGCGGTGCTGCGATCAGGTGGAGCAGGGTCGGGACGGCCGACATGGTTCTAGGGACAATCAATATCCGTGAAGGTGCACGCAGACTGCAAACAGCATCATGCCAAACTCGTCGGCACCTTGCACCCACCGGTCGATCCTCTGTCGACGGCCGGTTGATCCGTATCCGGCGATCGCCACAGCTCGGAGATCTTTAGCGGCCCATCCGGCCATAGCGACAGATGCCGTGCGTACTCACGCTCCCATTCCTGCCTACTCCTTGCCTCCCAGACTCGCTTCGAATCAGGCGCGTACACTTCCTGTAGTTCCTCTGCGAGGAAGTTGGGAAAGTTGCTATCGGCATTGTACACGCTGCTGAGGAGGTAAAACGTAAACATGGCCCTCCGCTTGACCGAAGCGACGATCCACGACTCCCATGAGGGGCGGGTGCCGTTTAGTTCGGAGTGCAAGACGAGGCCCCCTGAGCGGTCCGGAAAGCCATCTCTTCAAGTGTGACCATGGTGGCGTTATTGACAAGGGGACTACTTGAGATGGGAGAGAAGTACGCCATGATGGAGTAGGCGAGGTATGCCTGGAAAGCGATCAAAGTATCAACGTTTCCGGCATTCGGGTCCTGAATTATCAGTGACTGTGACATTGTGGGATAACATGGACTCACATGCTGCGCCAGCCTGTCCATCTCCCGCCCAACCGTCTCCGCGACGATACCCTCGCTTCCATCTGCGCGATGATGCCACAAGCGGACCAAGCTGTAGCAGTTTGCTAGGGCTGTCGGGGTGCCGTCCGACAGTTGCATGGGATGAATCATTGGGGGGACGTCGTCTCCGGCCATCTGCTTGGGGTACGTTCGCAGTACGCAGCTCATGTACTGCAGCGTGTATGGGTGAAACGCTTTGGGCACTCGATCCCCGACATCGAGAAATGGCCGCAACCACCGGTCGCGAACTTGATCTGCATCAGCAAGCGGTACAAGGTCCAGGTGTGAGAAGTTCAACGAGATCAGATGGCAAGTCTGGGGTGTTACGTCCTGCGTCGGGGCCGGAGTTTGACGTGTCACACACGGTTCCACATAGTCTGCTTCTGCCGGACCCGTAAAGATCGGCGACAGAGATGCGGATGTTGCGTTGCTCGTCGGCGCGACGACATGTCGAGGCGCGGCCGGTGATGAAGGACCATCGGCCGTTGCGTATCGGCAGGGGCGATTCGATGCAACGCATCGCGCGCACGACGGACGTTCAAGGTCGCAACGGACCTTGGACCTTGCACACGGCAGACACGACTTTTTGCGCGACGGAGTAGGCCTCTGTGTCCGTGTCGGGGCCATCGTGTTGAGAATGGTTGAAATTCCGATTGATGGCGGGGTTAAGTTGCCACCTCTTCGGAATTCCGGGTACAAAATGTCGTTGTGATCCACATTGTCACGGGACTCCGACTCATACGGTAGACCGAGAAAGCTTTGTCAAATTAAGTGGTTCGGAACTCCTCCGTAAGGTCGTAAGCCCGTTCGCGCTATGCGAATATTCGAGTATTTAAACACGTTTTCACCACAGCTGAGATGTGTTACATTACCGGACAATCTCATTTATCGACTTGCAAAAATGGACATTCTACTCAGTGAGAGCCTGTTTGGTCGCACCGCCAACTACCTCACCAAAGACAAGGCTTTTCCTCATCATCGTGATTTAACCAATAAAGAGTCTTCCATCGAGCTTCAGGACTCGACAGGCCAGCATGCTGGAGACCTCGACCGGCCTAGAAATTGGCCGACCCTAGTGAAGTCTTTTGTCATGGCAGACGTGATGCTCCTCAACTTTAGCTTCTACGCAGCGTCGGCCATCTTCACGCCGAGTATTCCGCTGATCGAGGAGAAACTCGGCGCGAACGCAAGCCAGGGCACGCTGGGACTGTCCCTGTTTGTTATTGCATATGGCATCGGCCCCCTCATTGTATGTGTCCCCAATCATACCAGGAGTCCGAGCTAACTAGACGTTGCAGCTGTCGCCCCTCTCCAACCTACCGTCCATAGGACGCTCGCCCGTCTACGTTCTCGGATCACTAGCATTCTGCCTTATCAACATTGGGACAGCCCTGGCCAAGAATGTTTCTACAATATTAGCGCTCCGCTTCGTCGGTGGTTTCGTCGGCAGTGCCCCCATAAGCGTCGGCGGCGCCACATTGATGGAGATATATGGCCCGCCCGAGGTCCCGTATGCCATTGCATTTTACGCCGTCAGTGGTGTTTGTGGGCCGATTCTAGGCCCAGTAAGTCCTCTCTCATATCCACCATCTTGCTTCACACTGACTTCCATAGATCTTTGGAACCTTGGCTGTGTATGTGACAAGCACCAAGGTTGTCTCGGGACTCGCGCTGACTTGGTCTAGTACCCGCTGGAAAACATGGACGGCGACGCTCTGGCTTCTTGCTGGCATCACCGGGTTTACGACCATCTTCATCTTCTTCTTCCTGCCCGAAACACTCATGGCCAATATTCAGCACCGCCGAGCATGTCGCCTGCAGCAGGAAAATACGCAGGGCAAACATCATTCATTGCGAAGCTTTTTCCTCGGTGTCGCACGCCAGACAGTCGACGACTTTAAGCTCTCCTGCATGGATCCCGTCATCTTGTTTGTCAACATACACACGATGCTCATTTATGGCATTTTGTATCTGTGGTTTGAGCTCTTTCCGTTTGGTGAGCCTACGGTTAAATCATATTACCGGTAACTGTGACCGTGATGCTGACAACGGTGTAGTTTTCGGAGGCATATACCGCTTCGATGCGACACAACAGGCGCGTAAGTAATGTTTCGGTTTCTAAACGCAACTACTGGTTTTCTAACGTGACAGTTACTTTCTTTGGCATCCTCGTCGGCGCCGTACTCTCGGTCTCAGCATACCTTCTCTGGCTCTACTTCGTCTACCAACCCCGAGTCGCCGACCCTGAGACCATTGTACAGCCTGAAGACCGCCTCCGGCCCGGCCAAGTCGGTGCCGTCTGCATCCCCATCTGCCTCTTCGTCTTTGCATGGACATCTCGCGAAAGGTACGCACCCAATACTTCTTCCAAGGACTACGGAGAAGAATGCTGAAAATAACGTTATAGCATCCACTGGATCGTCCCCATTATCGGTTCTGGCTTCTTCGCCCCCGGCTTCTATCTCACCTTCCAGTCCATCCTCAACTACCTCGGCGAGTCGTACCCACAGCACGTTGCTGGTGTCTTTGCAGGCAACACCTTCTTTCGGAGCTCGTTTGGTGGCGCGCTGCCTCTGGCTGCGCCGCGCATGCTGCAGAATCTGGGCATCGGATGGGCGTCGAGCACACTGGGATTCATATCCCTCATGCTGGTGCCACTGCCGTTTATTTTGGAGCGTGTAAGTGGCACGATTCGCAAACTGGAGTAGGACTAACCCTTGATAGTATGGGAAGAGGCTGCGATCATGGAGCAGATATGCGAACTAATATGGGCACAAGATGACGACGCCAATTGACATGTCCAAATTGCGACACTTTTCCCCCGTCAATGGGCGTCTTGTTGCAGCACACTGAGAGCGTCGCTAGCGGTGAGCATTTGGGGAGAAACAGGACTGATCTGATGGCTATTCCACGCGCAACAGGGCCTCGAGATCGTCTTCAGCCTGTGTGGCGATGATGCCTCACATTCTCTGCCTTCCCGAGAAGTAGCAGACGATAATAAATACCTAAAATGCAATGTTCTTAGCACCGAGACAAAATGTAAATAGAAATTGTATAAGTAGTATAGAGATAAACGACAACCAAATTTAGACTAGAATGGGACTAGTCTTGATAATGTCCCACTAGCAGTCTAGCTTCCTTACCCCGTACTCGGGTAGGGTCTAGAGACCGACCCCCCGTGCTTTCCTTTCCACCGTAGGTGCCCGTGCGTCAAGCACGGGGGGTAGGCTGACTAGGGAAAGGGGCGGGTGACTGGGGAATAAATTAGATACCTCATTTTTGTATGTAGCCCCACCAAAAAAATAAGTCACTCCTTTAGTTGAATTGTCCCTCTTTACTGCACTGATGATGCCCGCGATATGTCATTACCCCTCACAAACATCGCAACGAAATCACCACTCAACGTCCTCAACACCAACAAGGTAATTACTTTATTCAGTCATGATAATTGCAATTTCTATTCAATTGAGACGATGGATACATCAATCAAAAGCCCTGAACCGGCTCTTACTGCAGTACAAAAATATATCAATTCTGACACCGGAAACCCTAATGTCTTGCGATATACAGCTCATAACCTTGAGACGCGTACTGTCGCGGCTGTCGAGCTTCTAAGGGAAGGATATTACTCCTCAGCTGTTAAAGCTGCTAAGGCATGGAGGGTACCATATAAAAGGTTGCTTTCTCGACAAAAAGGAAAACATCCTGTCTCTCAAAATGGCGGCAACTTCACGCTTTTTTCGCCGGAAGAAGAGAAGGCGATCCTCGCTTGGTGCTGGCGCCGCGTCACTCAGGGACATCATATACAGATGCGTACTCTTCGACAGTATGCTAATTCAATTCTAAAAGCAACTGACCGACTTCCAACGGCTTCTAGATACTGGGCAAGACGTTTTCTAAGAAGATATTCCTCTATTCTTCATAGAAAGAAGAGTTCAACCATCGCAGTGCAAAGAAAGGCGATGGCAGACCGAGCCAACGTCGAAGAGTGGTTTCGCAAGTGGCATGATTACGCGGAAAAAGGCATAGATTACGAGGATGTGTGGAACATCGATGAGACAGGCTTCCAGATCGGTTATCTTAAAAATGGGATGTTCCTGTGGACTTTTGGGGAAATCGACAAGCCTATCTTGACTGATGCACACGAGACAATAAGCGTCACGATCATTGAGTCTATATCAGCAAAAGGACGGGTTATTCCATCGTTTATCATCATGCCGGGCGTACAGCTGCCGTCTCGGTGGGTTGACAACCGCCTTGAACCGGGCACAACGATCGTTACAACACCAAACGGCTATATCGATGATATCTCCGCGCTAGAATTCTTCGACCACTTTGAACGGCTTTCCCGGACTTCTTTGAGTCCGGGAAAAAGAACACTATTACTAGACGGTTGTGAGAATCATTTTACCAAAGAGCTTTTCCAAAAAGCCCAAGATGCAGGCGTGGTGTTGTTCCCTTTCCCGCCTCACTTGACACATATCCTTCAACCGCTAGATGTAGGGCTATTCTGTGTATACAAGCATTGGCATCAGGAAATCCTTCTTCGTGAGATTGCAGATGGCGCTACAGACTTCAATAAAGCTGACTTTTTGTTCCATTTACAGGAGGTACGCGCCCGTACTACTAAGAGAAGCACTATCATCTCATCTTGGCAAAAGACCGGCATCTATCCCTTCGATCCTGAGGTTGTACTAGCCCGTATGATAAATCCCTTATCATCACTATCTTTGGAGGTAGCTGAAGAGTCGTTACCCGGCTATATCTCACGAGGGTCCTCTTCCACCCACAGCAGCGATAGCAACTCCGAAATGAGTGAGGAAGACGGCGTTACGCCGCCTCATGAGATACACCATTCGAATCGTCACGACCAGGAGATTCGATTGATGTCAACGCCACCCCCGTGCGTCAACTGGATCGAAATGAACACGCCGGAGCTCAAGTTACGGCAGATCCGTCAGTACGAGGAATATGTGGCCCTCAGGATCGAATGCTCAATAACCTCGGGCACGCCTCTGACTCCCTCAGTGTCACATGTCAATGAGAAGCTGCAGAAAGCACATACAACTCTCGCAGTCAATGGGATTACTGCGACTCAGGAAATGCGCCGTCTCAAGGAGAAGAACCTTAGAAGGTCTGCCCGGGATCAGGGGACCACCATACTGGCAAATTACGGGCCAATTACTATATATGATGCCAGACTTCGCGTCGCAAAGGATCAGCACAACCGGCTGGCCGGTCAGGCGGCCGAGGAAGCTCGTATGCACACTAAAGAAGTTAGGGTTGAAGTCGGGTATTTACGACGATGGATTGCAGCGGTCAGGAAGATGCTCAGGGCTTCTTTAAAGGATCTACGGGTTGCTGATCTATACAGCAGCCAGCCGACTTATTCTCAGAAAAGGAAGCTATTCACAGCGGCCGAATTTTATATAAAAAAACAACACCAAGATTGTATACGGTCGACGGCGGTGATAGGGTCAAGATACCGGCTTCACCGCGAGCTTCTGGCTAAAAGCAAAGATTCCAAGGTGAAAGCGACTAATGCAAAGAAATCAGAAAGTCGGGAAGCCCCTAGAGTATTTATCTTTCACTGGAATCCCCAATTCCTTCTTCCATTTGACTATGACTTCAATATCGTGAAGGAGGCGTTGGAATTTATTGTCAGTGACGAGGAAAAACGCCGCTCTAATCGGAAGAAGATGTCGTTGGAAGCTGACGGCTTAGAAATCGTTGAAGATGATGAGGAAATGGATGAAGATGATGAATATGATGATGATAATGAAGAAATAGTCATTGGGGATACTATTGAAGTCAGTTAGGGCGAGTTCGTTATCCCAAAGGATGAAGAAAATACCGAATAGTCGTGATGGTTGCTTGGTGTTTTGGCAATATGCATTTTTGGTGGGGGTTGCAAATGGAGGGGTTGGTCCGGTCACAATCATGTAGTTATCCGTGGCAAAGGAAGTACATCTAATTTGGTGGGGCGCACATATAAAAATGAGGTAGCTTAATTTCCCTAGTCAACCGACCCTTTTCCTAGTCACCGTACCCCCCGTGCCTGACCCTCAGGCTCCACGTGTGGAATGGGTTAGGCTAAGGGGGGCCGGTCTCAAGGCCCTACCCGAGTACCCTAAACAGTGATCTGCCACATTGATCCGTCAAGATGAAGCTCTGTCAGGTTGCAATGCCGACTGAACGGTCACCACCCCCACATCCAATGACATGTGGTGGCGAGAAGCACGTCTCGACGAACGTTAAGATGACTGTTTAGTCGTATAGTTTCCAATCCGCTTAAGCCTCTTAGCTGTACAGCCGATGCCAGGTGTATGTGTTGGCGCTCCCAACAGCTCTTCCATATGCATCGCATTCTGGCCCCAAGATCGACACAACGCACATGCTATTGCGACTTACAATAGTTTAGTCTTTCCCAAGAAACCGCTCCTCAAGATCGGAATGTCTACCCCCAGAACTTCTCTTGTCAAGGCATCCCTCACAAACACCAGCCGATCAAGAGACTCATTTCCGTAGTAGGTCCAGTCACCCGCTACCCAGTAGAGACAATCATTCATGCTGACACCCGCACCGGGCAGCTCTGTGGCCGTGTTGGTTACCAGATCCCAGTCAATGCGCCACTCCTCCCGCAGGACCTTCTTCTCGTATCCGTTATCTTGCTTGGTAGTGGAGTTCGTAATGATATCGAGCGGGTAGATTCGGGCCACGGTAGGTAGCATGTCGAGCGTTTCACCAATATTTCTGTAGAAGATCTCGCGGTACGACGCCATCATGTCCGTCCCGTTGTATTCGAGTCCCGCAAGGATCGTCGAATTCACGTCTTGGCTGATGGTGACGGTGATCGCCGCGTCTGACTTGCTCGGGTTGTCAACGAAGGTTCCCGTGTACGCTAATCCTTGATCTCGTGCGGCTTCGTCGATGGCCGGGACTAGTGTCTCGAGCACGGCGTTGTAGATAAAGTTGGCCGCTGTCGGAGGCCCAGCTGTGAGCAATACAATGGCGACTCCGTACTCATCAATGACGGCAACCTGGGACCTGTACCCTTGCGCAGCACCACCCTTGGCATAAAGGTCGATGGTATGGGGGTGCCTAGGTGTCAGAGTCTGCGTGCGATAGATCTCCCATGGCATGCCGACAAGTGCATAGGGAGACCCGGTGGAGGAACTAGGCTTGAGCCATGCGAGAACATCGGCCTCAGTGTCGAGGATGGAACGATCAAGGATGCCGTGGAAGAATACCGACAAGTCCGACAAGGTTGAGACAAGACCAGCGCCACTAGTTATCAACAAGCAACGTGAGAACTTGGATGCTGTAGGGCAAAGGAGACAGAGCGTATGAACTTACGCAGAATAGTAGCTGTAGGACTTGCCCCAGAAGTTCTCAACAGGAGGGATGACGGCCCTCGCGTCGCTGCCAGGACTTTCTAGTGTGCCGGACATTGCTAAGCGCTCCGTGACAAGCTCTTTTACGAGCTGGGTATAATTCTTGCCCGTGGCTTCCTGGATGGCGCGAATGAAGATGTGAAAAGAAATAGTGGAGTAGAATGGGCGGCTCGCCGGTTTCGCAACAGGATAAATGTCCAGCAAGGCTTCGAAAAGTTCTGTGAGCACATCAAGTTAGATATGAGCTCTCGCAGCTTGTGGTGGTCGTCAAGATGGGGGAAGGAATGTACGTTGTTCAGAACAGGGCTCGTTTAAACCAATGACACCGCACGGCTCATAGTCCTCATCCTCCAGCTGCGGAAAACCGAGAGACTCGTAGTATTCCTTGAGGGAGTAGAGCTCAAAGACCCCATCTATGCCACATCAATATCGAATATTTTGTTCGGATAGGCACAGGAGGAAGAAAAACGTACAGTATTGTGGTATGCCTGCGAGCCCACTGGCCAAGTGCCGCAATGTAATGGTGCCCCAATCAATCACACTCGAATTGTTCTTCAACACCGGGATGTACTTGGTGATAGGGTCATCGAGAGAGAGACCGCTCCTGAGCAAGATATAGTCCGAAATCACCTTGGATACCGAGCCTATGAGATACTGTGAGTCTCGGGTCACTTCCTTGGTCCCGTTCACGGTGTTCGGCGCTAGGTAATGGTACTCCCACACGGGAACCGCCTTGTCTGGCTGGTCCCAAGAGATGATACCGACCGAAAAGGACGTGTCATCGACTGGCCAACCCGCCTCAATCTCTCTAGAGGTGGCTAGTTGGAGGACTTTGTTAAGCTCAGACGAGGCAAGAGCAAAGGCGGGATGGGAGGCGATATCTGTAGGCCGCGGAACGATTGGTCCTGGAGGCCGGCAGTCGAAGGAGGCGAGCGCAAGGCCTGGCAATGTTGCTGCGATGAGGGTTTTTCGCAACATCATGGTATGACCAGGAATACTGTGCAGGCTTACTTTGCCAATGTTGGTGTTTTCGAGGTTAGATAAGTGCTTGCCGACAATGTCCAACGGGTGTCCTGTTACTGAAGCTCACGGGTGGGAGCTTTGTATAAATACTTACCCGGACTGTAAACTGTCTCTATTTAAGTCTAGCGAACAGTATTGCCCCCACACCTTGTCTCACTAGGGCCTATAAGCCACCTATTGACTACCGACGTCGCTGTAGCATATCATCTCGTTCTGGCTGTACTGGGTCAGGAACGCGATACGACAGGAGCAAGGCCTTCGAGTCCTCTCGTCCGATACGTGCAAGGCCCACCACCTGGTCGCCGTGTGGAGTGGTTCACGCGCGAGAAATATGGGCTCGTCAGGCGTCTACGTACTTGCTGGCTCACGTACAGATTGCAGCTAGGCCACATTGCGTTGCTAGCCTCACAAAAGCGCAGGGCGGGCTTAGCTTCGGTACTTTCGTAGCGTAGAGCGCCAGGATAATGAAGCCCGGTGCATGGGCTGTTGCCAGCGCTTTCGGTATTGGTGTGGCGAAGAATTCGTCATATCCGATTCCGATCGGATTCTCACTTTCGGTATTGGCGTGCGAAGTTATTCGTCATTTCCGATCGCATTCTTCCAGTTGCCAAGGCCGCCGTATTTCGCAATACCGGGGTCCCATTGAGGCTGTGTGGGCGGCAAGCTTACGGCTGAGGAGAGGCTATTATCTTAAAGGCAGCCGCCCCCTGTGGGGACCGCCAATGCCTTGGGGAACGGAACTGGAGTTGAGCAGAGGATAGGTTGGAGTTGAAATCTGGGTCTAAGCCCGCCGTCTCATTGTGCCATCGGGCTATGTGTTTTTGCAACTCTTCATGGATCGGATTAATAGAGCCAATTAATTTAACTCGCTGGTCATATCGCATTACTCCTATCGATTATTCCAAATGGGACAACATAGACACCGATTCGGAGCCAGAGCTTTCGTCCCAGCGGGCGTCGGCGGCGGAATCAGCTCCGCAGCCCGCGAATGCCGGTCACAGTTGCATACATCGGTTTCGACGGGACGCAGACCGATGCGTAGCATGTAGAGTTGCCATTGTTCGCTGCGTAGTTGAAAAGTGAAGGTTCCCGCTTTAGTCTGCTATCACAATACCTGGAGATCATCCGATGTTCTTTGCGGCAAGTGCCCCTTATCCCGGCGTTGATCGGAGTCCCTTTGGTTCAGCTCCGCGCGTTTGCCCACCTGTGCGTCTTCCCTCTCCTCCGTTTGCCTCATCTGCCACCCGATTTTGACGCCGACCAAGAACTTGATATCTACGATAGCCTCGCCTAATTCTTGCCTTGTTACTCCCCATCTAACCCGACTCTCTGATGCCATCTTCAATTCCGGCCGCTCTTCAAAACCGAATCTGACCGCCTGACACCCCTTTCGAAGACGAAGAAAACCACGATTTCACGAGCAATGTTTTGGCGTCATTTCCGTGGCTAGACACTCTCCGAATGAAGAAGAGTCACTCGCTCTTCGCTGGGCTTTCGGAGACGACATCCAAAAGGTGAATAACTGCAGGCGCTGGCGTAATAAACTCATCCCTTAATCCACTACATCCACTATATCCGTTCCACGACACTCTCGCTATCTTCCAGCCTTGTTGAAGCGTCAGTACGGCGCCGAAATACAGTTACTACCGTGGCTGTAAGCTGTGCGGTGGTACCATCGCGTCGCATTAATTCCGCCTCGCGCTCCTCTAACTTCGAGACCCTGCCATCCACCTAGTTATCGTCTGCTGTGTGACTCGGAATATTAGACCGTCCCCCTGCTGGATAAGCTGCTGGTTGAAGCCGGAGCCGCTCATTTATTTCGTGTATTCGAGCGTGGATTTCCGTCTCTTGCGTCTGGCATACAAGTCGATATCTGGGCAATGAACGCGCGGCGCCCATAAAGGTGCGGTCGGATAAGAGTGTGGGGCGCACAGGCAAAAAGCGCTGGTTTCGCCAGCCTGGCCGGCCCTTAGCGATAAGGAGACAGTAGAACGCCGTAGCCGAGCATCTCGGCCATCCCTCCCTCCCGCTAGCAGCTCGTGTCAGCGTCAATCAAGTTCATCAAGTCGCGCGCAAACCGCGCCGGCCACTCCGCGTACTGCCGCAGCTCCCGCGGCAGGTTCGCGTAAATGTTCCCAACCCAGACGCAGACCATGATGTTGCGGGAGTCGTAGTCGTGCAGCGTCGCCGTCACAGGCCGCCGCTTCTCGTCGCTCCCCTCGAGACGCCCGGCCATGATGCAGTCCAGCACCAGCATGTGCATGATGATAAGCCGCGAGACGTGGTTACCCGGGTTTACGAACGAGGCGTACTCGTTGGCCGTGAGGTGGCCAAGCTTCTCGTACAGGAAGGTGTGCTGCCGGTAGCCTGACGTTGTTAGCGGAGACCTCGAAGACCACGTGTGACCACGAGACATACTCTCGGCCAAGTCGTCGCCCACGGACGAGGCAATCCGCCGCATCAGAGCTAGGTACTCCACCTCGGCGACGCTCTGTAACAGCCGCCCCAACTGCTCGAGGCTCGCACAGAAGCCGTCCGCCAGACCCCGTTCGTGGAAGTGGTGCGCCTCCGGTGTCACGAGCTCGACGGCGCGCTCGACGTACCACTCGCGCTCAATCGTCTGAAACACCGAGGACCGAAACTCCTCCCCGATCATCGGTCCCACGAGGAAGCCTGCCATGTCAGCCTAGAACAATCAGGGACGGGACAAGACTTACACCCTCGCATCATGGTGAGAAAGTCGTACAGCCCATCGGGCATGTGCGCCGCCTGGTAGGTCAGCACCAGGATGGCCGCAAACGCGGCGACGGCATCGGACACCGAATGCTGCCCGCGCGCGAGGAACTCGTTGAGGCGCTTGATGGCGACGACGCGGTGCTGCAGCGCGTCCTGGACGTATCTTGTCGGCCCCAGCACGCTGAGGTGCGACGCCCCGAGGCCGAGCATCGCGTGCGCCAGAAAGTCGTGCTGCTGGGTCAGGACGCGGGACTCGAATACAGCGGCGGCAGGCTCACCTCGTGTGACATTTGCGACACAAGCTGCCAGACGGACCACCCGCCGATGGGCAGTGGCGGGTACGCGCAGACGAGAAAGTGCTGGAAGAAGCGCAGGTCCGCCATGCTAAAGGTGCCGGGCGCTGGCAGCGCTCTGGTCGGGGCCGGAGGTGCCGCTCTCGTCACTGCTACAGCATCGCGGCCCGCCCTCGAATATTCGCACCCCAGGCCGAGACGCCGGCACGGCCCGCACTCCGGGATCACCTCGTCACACTTAACCTTACGTTTTTTGCAGTTAGTGCACCCGGCGCGCGACTTGGTGTGGCCCTTGCGGGGGATCGGGCGCCGGCGGGCAGTGGCCGGTGCCGGCGACGTTGATCCCGGGGCAGACGAGATTGAACCCGACGACGTTGTGTATAGTGTGGCTTCTTGGCTGGACATTTTGCAGACGATTGCGACCGGGTGATGAGAGATGAGGCGGAAAAAGGGCTGATGTATTCATAGTCGGGCCTGGTCAGGCCGTCTGACGGTGCAACCCAACCGAGATCCGGCACGCTATGCTTGGCAACCAACCAATTCAGTTGCCCGGTTGATTAGGCTTGAATCAACTTGAGCCAAAACGCGTGACACAGCATTGGTGGTCTGTCCCAAGCGCGCTCGTTTCGCGCTCGTTTCGTGTCAATTTGGCGTCGGACTACAATCAAATCAAGAGCTTGTCACTCACCTCCTCTAGTATCGTGTCCTAGAGCGTGCCCCGTTCCAGCTTTTGAGCCAATCCTATCGGGGAATCTACCCCTGGTCATTTTGGCTTCTCGGAACGGGCCCCGTTCCAGAATCTGGGCCCGTTACCCGCCTGTGCTACCCCTATAGAAGTAAATGAAACTCATCTTAGACGAGACCCCTTTTAGCATGTCAGCCGGGACAAAACCCGTCACCCGTCATGCGAAGCAGTTCAAGGTGTAGTTTGTCCATGAAGCCGAGTCATAATAGTTCAGAACGGTGAACAATGAGTCGTCTCACTAAGGTTTCGATACAACAAGTTGAGCCAGCCGAGGCTTCGACGGACTGCAAGGTCAACCCCAAACAGCTGCTGTCGGTTGGCCCGCGGAAACCCTCCCAGCGAGATATTGATAAGTTGTTTGCTCTCAGTCTCTACTATAACGAGCCTGAGCCCGCTGTCCTGTGCATCCGTTGCGCTTTTGCATTGAAGACAGATCCCTCCCGTGTTTCATGCCATCTCGGTGAAGAGCACATGCCTGAAGGCCAGCTCCGGGCATTGGAAGCGGATCCCAAACCTGAATGCATCACCAAAGACGATGTTATGAATCACATCAAGAGTTTATGTTGCCAGTTCAGTGGAAGAAAACTTGATGAGAGGCTTACGGTGTTCAGCGCAAAGTATCATCTTAACCCACATGGGAGACCCTAGGCTACTCTGGAAAGCTCCATCGTAACTCGCACCACCAACACCGCTTTTGAATCAACATGCTGAAAGTTGGTAAAGGCTTGCGCGGACTGGCTCGCCTCAGGGGTGAGGAATGGCCGATACTATCCAACCGGGCGTGGGTTCGTGATCAAATGTCGAGTGACATACGAAACCGCCTGCCGGATTTCCGCAAGAATCGTGCTTAAAGGTCAGACGGAGCAGAAAGGAGAAGCGATGGGACGTTGCCGAGTGCTATCAGCTTCCAGCGGGTCTTAAATACCCCAAGGTCTGCCGATAAGGGTAAGTTACTTGTACCTATCGTGTCCAACATAAGGAATGTCTGACCTCTCTCTAATACGCCTTCTTCATTATCTCATGTCGTAGAGCCAAGGACGGAGGCAAAAGTTCCCATAGTATGTTCCCATACTCTTGCTCTAGCATCGGCTAGCTGGAGCTTGTTCAGCTTCGCACTGTTGTCCATTCTGCTAGCTTTCCGGTCGACGCAATAGCTCCCACTGCCAATAGCGCCATCAGATCCAACCAGTACTTGGGAGTTGTCGGTGCAGCCTAGCGCGGCCCTATCACCGTGTCTATTATTCCTCTTGGAAGGCAGGCTCCCTGACAACGAAATAAACATCATCCGGTCGCCAGCTTCGTCGTAAGACTGAGCGAAGAGTGATAGAATAGGATAAATGACCCATCGGATGAGCTTGCGCACGACCCAGGGAAGAGGGCCCGTCGTGACGTTGGTCGTCAGGACCAAGCCCGGGTAGACGTGGACGAAGCTTTCCGTCGGCTGTCGCTCGGCGTACTCTTCCATGCAAAAAGTGTTCATGTAGGAGCAATGGGATAAGCAGGCGACGTTGCCGTACTTTTCGCGGAGACCCAGGTCGTTGAGATTGAGGCTGTGCTCGAACCTCTTTGGACCGAGCACGGATGCGACGCGAGGGCAGGTAGCCTGCTCGAGGAGCGGAAGGAGGTTACGGATGAAGCGCATGCGACCGTAGTAGCGCAGCGACATGAGTTCGTCTATGCCCTCTGCGGTTTCTAATGCGAGACATGATAAGTCCTACTTCAATGTACCTAGAAGGGAATTGTGATCCAGCTTACCTACTCTGCCCGACATGGTCGGAATGTCTGGCGTCATGTATAGCAGGTTCACCTTGGACTCCGTCTGTCCTATGTGAGAACATACCCTATCGACGTCCCTGAGAAGGACAATGTCCTGCTGGATAAACTCAAAAGTCGAGGACGGCGAGAGCTCTCGGCACGTCGCGAGAGTCGTCGCTGCCGACGCGGCGTTCCTGCCGACGATGTAGGCAGTGGTGCCGGTAGCCCATCTTGCGAAGCTCTTGACGGCAGCCTCGCCGATGCCCGACGTGCCGCCGACGAACACCGCGACGAAGCCTTGGCTCTTTGGCGTGAAGGTGGTGAGCGCGACCCGCATCGTAGTTAGCTTTACCATGGTATGTGGATGCTGCGCATGTAATACGGACGGGGGGTTTCCTTTACGCTGTGCGCTTGTCGACGTGCTAGAGTTGAGTGATGACAAGCAGATGTCAAGTTGAAGTGGCTGTTCTGGCAACTGCTAAGGTTGGAGCGAATAGTAGCAGTTCCAGGACAGGTTATCTATTACCATGCTTGGCCAAGGGGATGAAACTGCGCGCCAAGGGTTGCTGTCGGGGTGTTAGATTGGCGGCTGGAAATGGGCTCCACTCCCCTTTATTGCAATATTATTCATGTATCCAACTGAGGGGGTTGAACAACGAAAAACAAGACTCAAACCCACAATCAATAATATGAATACATCCGAATCCACATTTAATATGCTCACCTCATCGGATTTGCGCGTATCTAACACGGGGTAATCTATCCGGTCGGTTCGCAGCGGAGGTGGAAAGGGGGCCAACTAGCGCCGTGACGTAAATGGCCTTGTCGCAGACGGACGGCATCCCTGCCAATTCTCCACGAGCCAATCATAATCTGTTTATGTTGAGCTAACCCCCAAGCCTGGGTTCTCTTATGGTATTAGCAATAT
Source organism: Fusarium redolens (assembly GCF_020744475.1). Taxonomy (NCBI): domain Eukaryota; kingdom Fungi; phylum Ascomycota; class Sordariomycetes; order Hypocreales; family Nectriaceae; genus Fusarium; species Fusarium redolens. The sequence continues at coordinate 16,891 of NW_025763708.1, forward strand.
TTCACTGCCCAATTAATTACTTTGAGAGTATTGATGTGACGGTTGTGTTTCCCAAGGGATAAACTAGTCCGTTCTAGGTTTATGTTGGTAGGATTGTAGGATACAGTCTGAGCGTAGCGAAGATGTCACGCCTCTTAATAGTCGATAATGCGGGTAAGGCTTTATCGAGGTAAAGAAGTTGTATTGATAGCTAGTGGGCTAAGTCCTATGAAAGTGCTAATGAGCATATCTATACACTTGGGGCCCGTTGAGGGATCCGTTCAGGGATCAGTTGACGTTATCGTGGGATCAGTGCTGAGTCCAGCCTTGGCGCTGACCGGGATTGGGTCTGACTGTTTATTGGTAGAAACTTGTGGGGTACCCGTAACGTAGCCGCAAGGTTCGTAACAATTGGGAGAGTAAATGTCGCAGGCCGGGCATGGTCTCAACGAGCCTCAGGAACAACAACCCTTTGTAATCAAGCTGGGTGATTTAAAAGTAAAACCTGTGGGATAGAATACCCCACACAGATGATAGAACCAATCAACTCACTACTGCTGCTCATTATGAATGACCCGACCTTCAATCCATTTTAAGCACATCCAGTGCGACAGTAAATAAACGAAAAAAGCAAGGATCGAGAGCGTGAAATCTTAGAAACAATATCTGAAAAGCTACGGGTTGTCGAGCATTCTCGAGCGCGGCGAGGAAAGAGAGCGCGAACGAGCGTGAAATCGTCGTCTCCAACAAACTTTAAAGAAAACAAGCCCTTGTTCTCCATGAATGTTCTCGCTACCCCAATTGATAACGGGCACCAACCAGCCAGCCAGCCACATCCACATCCACATCCACGGATCGTCAGTCCTCTGCCAGCGCTTCCATTAACTCTTCGTACGTCGGCGCCAGCTAGGTACGCAAGTGTTGTCTTAAGACCACTCTTGAGATAGGTAGGTAGATATCCGGTTCATCGCCGGTTAACCGGTTAAACGTGAAGTCGCAAGGTTCAATGACAAATACGGTGACTCGGGACTGTGTCCCGCAATCGCCTCCCTTCCACCATCATCGTCAGTCCCATAATCTGCCGTTGACCACACTCTTCGCCCAGAGCCAACAATGTCAGCCATAGTGATTCAGACCCAGACGGAGTCGCTCGAGCTCGCCAGCCTACCTCCAACATATCGCCGCGCCGAGGATGGCAGGAAGACCGGTGAAGAGCAGCCGCCCGTTGAGATTCCTTCCGACGGTGTTCCTCCTCCTAATGCTCAGTCGCAAACGGAGAGGTGGAACTATCCAAAGGGGAACGTCGGCAAACTCGTTTTCGCGTTCCTTTCTTCTATTATTGCTGGAATGAACGATGGCGCCGTTGGTGTACGTCTCGTCCGCGAAACCGTCTTCTAGATAGTTCCAACTAACCTTATGCTCCAAATAGGCCTTAATTCCGTCTGTGCGTTTGACTCTCCCTAGACCTGATATTCTCCTTGCCCTGACTCGTCACAGCTTGAAGCATACTACGACCTCAGCTACACCATCATCTCACTCATCTTCTTGACCCCCTTCGCAGGCTATTCCATCGCCGCCTTCACCAATGCCTGGATCCACATGAAGTTTGGCCAGCGAGGCGTGGCCATCATGGCACCCATCTGCCACATCATCACCTTCGTCGCTCTAGCACTGCATCCCCCGTATCCCGTCCTCGTCGTCTGCAACATGGTCAGTGGCCTTGGCAACGGGCTGACTGACGCTTGCTTCTGCGCGTGGATCGGAGCCATGGATAAGGCCAATACAATCCAGGGATTCTTACACTCGTGCTACTCGCTGGGTGCTCTCTCTGCGCCTCTCATTGCTACTTCGATGGTAGTGTCTGCCGAGTTGCCGTGGTATACCTACTACTATGTCATGGTAAGAGGAGCCGTCTAGATTATCTGGACTGACCAAAGCTTACGTTAATAGATTGGTATCTCAGTTGTCGAATGGGTAGGTCTTACGGTAACCTTTTGGCACAAGACCGGCGCAGCGTACCGGGCAGAGCACGCGTCAAGTCCCGAATCATCAGGCGCTGGGACTCGAGAAGCGCTCAAGTCCAAAGTGACATGGCTCTGCGCGCTGTTTTTCTTTGCCTACATGGGCGTCGAAGGTTTGAACCCCCCACCGATCCGTCGTTGACCGACTTCTGACAAGCTGCATAGTTGGCCTTGGTGGCTGGGTTGTCACATTCATGTTGCGGGTGCGAAAGGCGACGAGACTAGCCTCCGGTGCTTCCGCCTCTGGCTTCTGGGCCGGCATGGCATTAGGTCGAGCAGTCCTCGGATTCGTGACTGAGCGCTTCGGCGAGCGACTGTGCATCAGCATCTACCTCACCATCTCCATCGGCCTCGAGCTCCTCTTCTGGCTAGTCCCACAGTTCATCGTCTCGGCCGTTGCCGTCGCCTTCCTGGGCTTCTTCCTCGGCCCCCTGTTTCCCGGCGCCGTCATGCTCACGGCAAAACTGCTGCCCGCCAAGCTTCATGTTCCAGCGATCGGGTTTGCGATGGCCATAGGAGGGATGGGCGGAACGGTGTTTCCCTTTGCAATTGGTGCGATCGCGAACAGCAAGGGTGTTGGAGTCTTGCAGCCCATCGTCCTCGCCCTCATCGCTGTGGTTGCGTTGGCGTGGGTCAGTTTTCCGCGCATCCAAAAGAAGAATTGAATCAACGGTGGAGAATTTAATACCAGTGGAACTATCAAGAGAGGAAAAAGCTAGGGATATTCAGAGGTAAGAAAAGGGAGGATGGATTTAGTAGCCTGAGGGCTGAGGCCGATGGGAAACAAGTCCGCAGGCGGTGAGGCTCTAAAGTCTGGGTTCATTCATTACTTCCCCATCCGGTACCCAGAGAAAGGATTTACTACCACTCTCTATACTTAACAGTCGAGTAGGTTTCAGCCGAGTAATATAGTTAGCGGATGCCCTCACTAAAATTCATCTCGGGTTCGACCTCTGGACCTCGCCCTGTCGGTACGCTATAATGGCGGCCACAGCTCACTCCCTTGACTGCCAGGGCCACAACCAGTCTCGCTTACTTGCACTTCGACGTCACCTCAGGTGTCATAGCGGAGACAACATCGCCGTGATAAAAAGGATGCACTTTCATGAATGTAATAAGGACAAGGGGTCAGCGCACGGACAAAAGGTATGTAATAAAGCAACCATTGGTACAGTAGTAGGGTTAGGAGGACGCCACGGCTTGTCTGGCTGGCAGTGGCTGTCCATCTTTGATGGGTAATATTTTCCTATTCGTCACCAGGTTCCGCTTCTCCGGAATGCATAGCTGTCAACAATATCATCCCAATACTCATTCTCGTGTAGGGATTCTTTGCCATTCTAGATCTCCCACATACCACTTGAGTATTTTACTGGAAAGAAGACGTATGTCCACCGTGATGTGCGGAGGATACTTTCTCAACTTAAGCTAACGCTCCACAGGATAAAGAATACTGCATTCGACGGGCAGAGAAGAACGGGCGTGTCGCTCCTCAAAAGCTCACTCTACAGGCTATCAAAAGTGTCTACACAAACTGGAGGCTCTGGATTTTGATTCTACCATATTTGGGAGTGCCGCTCGCGATAAGCCTTTTTTTTCTTCCCTGTAGTTCTGACACTTGGTAGAATGGTCGCCCAGGCTGGCAGCGGGACGGGTTACTTCAACTTCTGTCTCAAAGCTGAAGGATACAGCGTCGTTCAAATCAACGTGCTGCCGACCGCTAGTCACTTGAGCTGCTGGATCTTCTCCTAAGACACTGCGAAAAGTGGAAGGTATATAGTTAAGTTTTACATCTTCCTGCTTTATCTGTAGCTTATACGCCATGCTAATCGACTAATTAGGCCCACTACTCGCAGCCGAGCAATCGTAATGATCGTATAATTCACTCTATCGATATGTGCTGGTTTATACTCGGTAAGTATTACACTATGACCGAGGATGTCCCCGTATATACCGCTGCCCTCCTTCTCCATCCTTCTAAACGCAAGAGCTATATCGAAGAATGTTGGCCCGAGGAATGGCACGAGGGGACGTTTGCCGCCGCCCGTAGTCTCTGGAGGGAAGAGTACAATCACGATATCGAGATACAGCTCTCATAGCAATCCTTGGCTGTGCCTGCTTCATCAAAGCGAAAGAAGGATACGATGCTCACAAAGACGCGCTTGGAGCTACGAAATAAGACGATGGCGAGAGCACGGGGCAAGGATGATTTCGATAGGTTTATCTCCGAGGCTCCTACCGCACTTGCAGAGGGTACTACGCCTCTTCAATGGTGGCGTAGGTAGTGAGGACCGTCGTACAGCGTACCCGCGGCTTAGCCGTATGGCTATTGATATCCTGTCTGTACCAGCAGAATCAGCAGAGCCAGAGCGGAGCTTTTCGGGGCCTAGGCGCACAGCTAGATGGGATAGGCTACGATTGCTGATTGAGAGCATTGAGAAGATTGAGTGTATCGGTAACTGGCTGCGTGAGGGACATATTAGACCATCAGTTGAGTGGGGGGTAGGCCTCCCGTGTGATCCAGAGGCTATAGAGGGCGACATATAATAGCGAACAGGTCAAACGGGAGCGATTGAGACGTTTTCGGGCTCTATAGCTACATCAATGGATGCCTCTCACATCACTGCAGTAGCTTGGCATCACGTGAGCCCTTAAATGAATACGCATGAATATGTTATATGAATATGTGTTTTGCTAGATAAGTTGAATATAATATGAATATACGAAAATCAGTGTGAATATTCATATAGCCATGTATGGGATCAACCGATAGGTCATGTCTGGTGCTGCAATCGATGTGACACGAAAGGCGCAGCGGAGTTCTTCTCGGTGCAAGCCACATCTTCCGCAGCAGATCATCTCCGAAAGCATGTACTTGTCCCGTTCATTATTGTTCACAAGATACCCAGCAGCTGACCGACCTCCATAGAGCTCACCAGATCACCCCAGCCAGCCAGTCTAGTGAGCCAAGTCCTGGTGATGAAAGTGCCATTGATATTTATTCTGGCGCAACACCCAAAAGGCGCCGGCTTGAACAGAGCGTCATACCAAAAGCGAAAATAAAAGCCATACAAAAACTAAGCGTTGGGCTCGTCATTGATAGCGATGTGCCATTCACCATCTTCGAACACAGCTTCCTTCGGAAGATCTTCAACCATTTCGACAGCGATTTAGCCCAGATGGCGTGGAGTGGTAGCTCTGTCACTAAAGAGATACACCGGCTCTTTGAAGCGAAGCGAGATACCATCAAGGCAGAGCTCCGTAACGCCTTGACAGCGGTGCACATCAGCTTCGATCTCTAGACGTCACCGAATCGCTTTGCAATCATGGCTGTATTTGCGCACTTTATCGATAAACTGGGGCATCAGCAATCCCGTCTTCTGGCTTTGCGCCGTCAGTCTGGTGCTCATAGTGGCGAGAACCTTGCCGGTTCCCTGGTCGACATCGTCCACGAATGGGAGATTGAGGGGCGAGTTGGCTGTGCCATCTCCGATAACATGGCGGCAAACGATACTTGTCTGTACCACATGTACCAGCAGCTCGATCCATCGATGAGGCCTGTTGATATCAAGGCCCGCACTCGTTCGAGCTGGAGTCTGATATCAACAGCATGCGCGGCCTTATTGAGCAGGACCTGGGTCGTTGGCGCGCAAAGGGCCCCATGGGGAAGCTCCGCAATATTGTCGAGTTTATCCGTTCGTCGCCGCAGCGGAGTGAACAGTTCAAGCGAATAGCCCGGGAGCAGGATTACGAGGGATATCGGCTCTGCGAGGAATCTACGGCCGAGCTCGAGGTTGCCATGAACAATGAAACGCGGTGGAACTCAACGTACATGATGATTGAGAGGGTTTTGCGAAAGCAGACAGACACCAGGGCGTTTCTCTTTGCGATTCGGGAGGAGGAAAACGGGGGCAAGACGTATCCCGGCGGATGGCATATTGTCCAGCGAAGAATGGCGGGTTCTTGGCGAAGTGAACGAGATTCTCAAACCTATATACCTTCAGACGATGTGGACGCAAGGCTGGGGTAAAGGTGACAGGCATGGACGCCTATGGGAGGTGTTGATAGGAATGGAATATCTGCTGGAGCACTTTGAGGACTGGAAAGTCTTCTATAGTGAAGTTGCGGCGGAGACAGTGGGTGGAACTCATCTGGATGCCGCGGAGCGGATTGCGACGGCGCCGGCAAATTTCCGTGAGCGCAACAGTCGGCCAAGCCGCGTACGCCGTCTCCCTGCCCGCTTTGACGAGGATGAGGTTTATGCGCTACCGCAGCGGAGCCAACCCACGAGATTCATAGAATCTGCCTTACCGCCGCATTCTCGGGCTGAATTTTCCACGGTGGAGAAGCGATCAGCGTCCAAGACGTCGCAAAAGAGCACATTACCAGCAGACCATCGAGCCTATATCCGGGCATCGATTAATAACGGGTAGAAGAAACTAAATGAGTATTATAACAAACTCGGAGAATCTCCCTTGTTCGCGGCAGCGATCATTCTTCATCCGAGGTTCGGGATCAGCTGGTTAGAAGCCACTTGGGTCTCTAAGGAACAACTCGCTTGGGTTCGTGATGCCAAGGTTGGAATTAAGGATTACTTTACCCGTTGGTACGATGCGAACCAGGGACTGTGTGAAGAAACAACGACGTACGATGCAGCGCCAAGGACGATGGGCCAGAGGATGATCAGTACACTTAATGGATTAATAGCAAGACGAAGAAAGCGTTTGCGATGAGCGGCAGTGTCGGCGAGCTCGAAAGGTATCTCCGTCTCGAGCCACAGGATACGCAGGATGCTATCCAATGGTGGAGAGACCACAGGGCTTCGTTTCCTTCACTGAGCAGCTTTACTCTGGATGTCTTTGCTATTCCAGAGATGGCAAGCGATTGTGAGAGACAATTTAGCCTAGCGAAGCTGACGTTGACGTCTCAGAGGCTTTCGATGGGCTCGGATACATTGGAACACGTTCAGTGCCTCAAAAACTGGGTCAGGCAAGGCGGAGTAAAGTTGGGCAGCTGGGTGGGTACCCGACTTTTGGTGTGCACGAGGGGGATGACTTCACGGAGGGGTCTCCACCCATAGAATTGATATAGAACATCAATCAAATCGAACAAATCAACTTTGAGCTCGAGGGCTATCAATCAGATCAACTTTGAGGTCAAGGTTGATTTGATTGACATATGATGAGCGCTGCTCCCCAGCCTCTCATTTTCTGCACCTTTCAAACCGTCATTGCGTTTAATTGTGACGTTGCAAGGCATCCTCAAAGCGTCACCCGGATACCCTAGACACATCCTCCAAAAATGCTCCCACACAAGCTTTTGAATAAACTTTTGAAAATCTCATTAGCGGGCTGTTGGAGCACTTGAAAAATGCCTCTGTCGACTACCCGCGCGAATTCCATCAAGTCCTCCTGGAGGGAACCCGATTCGCATGTCCTATATTCATTAAACAAGAAATATTGTAAAACATAAAAGAAATGAAGCGCTTTTCCGAGGCTGGGTGTAGAGGTGTCCGGATTATCATTTATTGCGGTATCCGGATTATCCTTGATCTTATCAAATGAACCGGGTTATCGTGCTATTTAACAGGGATGGCGTTCGATTTAAAACCAATGCGTATTAATTCCTAGAATCGACAAGGGTGCTATTCGTCGAAGACGCGATCTTATTGGCTGAGCCCCCGAACACGAGGGAAACCCGACACCCTAAACCCATCATTGATCCCAACTCTGATCAGGATCAAATCCAGCCAGTTTACGCTTAGCAATGCTGTCGAGACCAATTCTGGGGCATTTGCAAGGCAAGGACAGGCTCAAAAGGTGACCCTCAAATTTGGCCGTGGTCACACAGAAGCATCCTGATTTGCTGTTCGGTTCCTGAGATCGAGGTCCCAAATACGGCAATATATTTCTACTCCTTCGAGTACTCCAACGTGACCATTTCCCCTTTCATCTAAACCTCTCCAATCTTCATATTCTTCTCAACTGAGAGCCATTTGCCTCGCCCTAGCATTTGCAAACATTGGAATTGCTCAATGCACTCCCTGTCGAAGATGATACGAATACACCGAGGACTTTTAGCCCGTGACCTTGTAGCTTTTGAATGTTTTCTTCATAAACTGGTTCCCTTCCACCCCGTAGTATGCCTTGCCTTTGCAGTTGGTCTTGCTGTAGGCGGTGTACCCCTTTGCGTCTGGCCAGCCGCCAGTCTCGGGGTTGAAATGAATTTCAGTTGTAGGCCAGTTGTAATCAGAGCGAAGGTTGGTGCATTCGTTCCTTTCATGTCCGTTTGCGAAGACCTTCTTCGTTCGTGTGCCCTTGCTGGCGAAGAAATCGAGTGTCCAGGCTTGCGCCACGGAGGCCATGGCTGCGGCGGCGAGGATGGAGGAGACCTTCATGATGAGTTGCTGGGTGTGGGTATTGACCTTCGAGGGGCGATGGTTAAAGTTGAGGTTGACGAGTCCTCTTGCTTCTTTCGATGCATTGAGCGGCCTCTTATAGTTATCCTGAGGGTGATGCTTTAGCAGGGGTCAATCCAGGCATCTCACATCTGTCCTGGACTCGCAAAAGTAAAGAAGCTGACTGCCATAAGCTCGTTCTTCAACGGAGCTGTCAGTTGCTCCGTCAGTTGTGCCATCTTACCACTAGTGTGAGGCATTTCTGAACTCGGCGAGCCGAATAAGCTATGCTGCCGGGTGGACTAACCTCATAGGGCCAAATTATAGGGGCGGAGTCGAGCTGTAGTTGTGTCAAATAGATCAGACCCATGAGATTTTCAGGGAAACGGCGTTGCTTGGCACAGCAGCAGTCCGCGGAAAGTTCCGAATACCTCTCCAGCTACCTTATTTACGAGGGAGTAGTTGTACCTTCTGATGATGAATTGGACAGCCCACTGCGGTATTAGCTTGAGCGGCCATGCTAATTATAATATTAATTTTCCTGCCTAACGCAACCGTGGCCGTCGCTGGCTCGTGAGAAATTGTCCCCAACAGATCAGGGAAGGATCGTCTGTCTCGTCGCCACTAATCCATTTTTTCTCGGTCAGGGTTGACATGGTCTGGATCCATTCAGTGAAAATCGGTCGATCATTCGTCTGCTCTAAGCACTGCATAAACAAATTCCGCGGTTTCTCATCTCGGTATTCCCCTCCTTGCTGGGGTCATGTGCCGTGAAACCCCGGAAGTCGAATCGTGCAGACACTGTTTGAGTTTCTGCCCCTCATGAGCCTGACGCCACCGGCCCATCATTCAGTCGACTCTGTTCCTGATCCGCGGTACCATTGCCTTCAGCCGATCCAATCTCTCCTGTTCCAATATTGAGCCATTGTCATCATTCCTCGAGTCGCTCGTTCTGGTCTCGAATCTGCCGATTGATTCCGTCGAGTAGTTCTTGCTGTGACGCTTCGTCATGCGCCAACCTCTCCTAAACCCAAGGGCAAGCCATGCGCATACCTACTGAAGGACTGCCAACCGAGATTCGATGGATACGAGGCGCACACCCGTGGGAACAAAGGCGCCTACAAGGTGGCTAAGTAAGCCACAGGCTGGAGACAAAACGGTCCCCAGGGCCAGCAGCGAATTTGTGTACACGTTTCCGCCGACCTGAACTTTGATCGAAGCGACAAAAAATAAAAAAGCATGCCCTGCCAAGCGCGGTGTGCAATGGAGCGACTATACCCTCATCGTCCATTACCTCATCGTCATCGCCATCATCCTCCTCTTCGTCTTCATCCTCATCCTCATCCTCATTATCGCTGCCGGCCTCGTCGTCGCCCTCGGCTAATTTCCTCCCGCTGCCGCTGCCTAAGATCTCATCTATGTTGATATCCACTTTCAGTCCCAGCATCATCTCGTCTACTCTCTCTTGTACAAGCTCAATGGCTTTCAAATGGGTCGCGCAGAATTCAGAAGGCTTAAACTTTTTGTCGTGTCCGATCGTGAACGATTGCCCGTCCGGATCCCAGGAAAGGTTTCCCGGAATACCTTCTCTCTTGACAATTGACTTAGCAAAAGCTTTAAGCTCAATGATTTCCCCAAATGGGGTATAACAGCCTCGGATCAAGTACTTCTTGCGAATCGCATCCAGGCGGTCAGGCTGCGACGGATAATGATCCCGGCATGGCCATTCGTAGGCTAGAGTAGCATAGCTATAGACCGTCAGGGCATATTCGAGGAACAAGAGCCGGCCAACCCAAATCAGTCCTGCTAATTCGGACGTAGAGTTATGCGCCGCATTGAAGGTGAGAGTACGTCGTTGTATACCCATGACAGCAGTGTAATGAATGATGACCGAAGATGACATATTTCCAGCAGGGTCTTGATGTGTCCAGAACATCATTGAGAGTTGGAATAAGGCCTCGGACAGCCGCAGCCAATAGCCAGTTGGAAGACAAAAGCCGGTTCCTTCACAGTCTGATATATGATCGTTTTCCGCTTCCTCATCCTCTTCAGAGTCAATATCTTCGTCTATACTTTCGTCAAAATATTCGTCTGTTCTGTATTTTCAGGATCAGAAGGAATTTCGCAGTCGTTATGCCGGTCCTCGCCATGGGTTCGTCATCTTCGCTGTCCGAGCTGTCACTAACATGATCGTCTCCTCCCAATTGTAGTTGTTCGACCAAGTACAGTATATGCTGCATCATCTTCACCTCGTTGGATCCTAGACGTAAGTTGTACACTTCCTGACGTTGCCGTGGCGGGTACTGCAGAACGCGAAATACGAAGCAGATGAATCTTTTCCATATTGCCAAATATCTCTTGAAGCTTGGTATGAGCCAAAATCCGTGCGGCCAAAAGCATCTTTCGCGAATGTGTTTAGCCAACAGAGAGAGATGTACGGCGTACGATCGAGTGTAGCTCTTGCCCTGTTGAACATCAAGTCTAGTCCGTGAAGGATGATCTGCAGCTGAGCCTCAGTTTCGGCAAAGCTCCACAAAGGGAACCCTTGCCATTGGCCAAGCAGATAGTTTACACTTGGTTGTAAGGCTGGTTGCTTAGCCGTGGCGGCGATGATTTCGAGTGATCTGTTGCGGAACAGCTCGGCCCAGCGGGTGTGATGGAGCCTCGCTCGTTCCAGCAACCGCGACACGATCAGTTTGAGTACTTTCGAATGGTCTTTTCATGATGTGAATATCCCAACTTCGGGATTGATACTTGCGGATGGCTTGAGAGGGTGATGGCAATGGAACTCTCCAACTGCTCAAACCCCGTATGACTGAACGTGTAGGCGGCCAGGATAAAGACGTCGTACGCGCGTCGACGCGTTCAGGTCATTTAAATGGCTTGAAGTCGAAACACTTCAATGGAAAAAAAGCAAAGTCGACCAATGAAATAGCGAGATCACCACTTTGGTTTAAACTTTGCTCGGAGCACATATATTGAGAACCCTCTTTCAGATGAAAGTGGAATGCGGGGTTGATACAAGGGTTATCAGCCAATGACATTGCGAAACGTCCACTTTCATCGAATGTGAATGAATCCATAGAGATGTAGGGATGAAGGACGTCAGCCCTCATCTGCTGTAGACAGATATGGCAAAGCCATGACACAACCTGATCGGCGATAACATTCTCCCTGGGATACTGCCGGAGCCACTCGAGACCCAAGTCAGCACGGCGACCGAGATCAAAGAAGTGCCTGACATGGCCACCATACTTGAGATATCGTTGATGAAGAGTGCCATTCCCAAATAATACTGAATCAGTAATATCTGGAAGAAACCTCAACAGAGTCCAATTGCTACGAGGCTGAATCTAGCAGTAGCCATACTGCTCTAGTGTTTGACCATAGAACTCCCCCAGAGTGGTCACGATAAGTGAAAATAAGTGATATCCAGTAATTGATATCACTGATTACAGAAACACTGTAGATGATCAAAGTACTTCATTTTACGATGGTGCCGGGGGGGGGTTCACTCATAAAGACCCCGCACCTGACAACATATTGGGTGGCACGGCTGAACTTCGCTAAGCTAGCGCCAGCCATGTTAGGAAATGTAACGCTCGACTGATGAAGTGCACTACTCTATAATAGGAAATGTCACGCTTGATCGAGAGTCACTCTATCGCAGCATACCATGACATGCCGCGACAGCAATATTGATTCAAATAGAATAAAACTTCGCTTTTAATTCTCTTTAAACCAGCGAAATATAGATCAGAATTCAACTTGGCCAAAAAATTGGTGGCGGCCTCGAAGACCTAAGTCGCATTTGCCCACTGGAGAGGTTGGAGATGGCGCACGGACCCAATATTTCTTGTATTGACCCAAACTCCTAGAGATCCGAAAGGGGAAGGTGCACGAGCCGCAAAAGTTGGTACTGGGCCCATTACCACTGCCCATTACCAGTGGTAATTGGTACAGTAGATAAAAAAATTTATAATGGTTGGAGGGGTCCGGGTTGACCTCTACGTTCAAATAGAAGGAGAAAACAGATTTTGACACACTATGTCTCAGCCACGCTAATGCACGAAGTAAAAAGTACACTAGAATATAGGAAGAGCCTTTGTCAATTGACTTCTTTCAATAAATTGCATTTTACTCATTTGAAGTGATCTGTATCGGCCAAAAAGACTCATCACCAAACTTGTATAGGGTAAGCCGCTGGTAAAATCAAGCTGTCTCCCCTGCCTAATAGCAACCAATCAGAGGCTGTTTAAACTGTCTGGCATCCCTGCTGCTCCTTCGCGAGCCAATGAAAGCATGTTTAAAGTGAAAGTACCCCTGCAAATATCCACTGGCGACTTCCTGACTGATTATCCACTGAGCGTGCTTAAAGGGTTAAAGTGAATGTGATAAGCAGCAGCAAATGTGTTGATTGACCCTGCTCCGGCATAATTAAGTAGTTAGTGGTGTATGATATTCCCATCCAATGTCACGAATCCGTCAATCCATCGCCGCCCCTTTCATAGGAATGCACGTCTATACTTCCGCCATGTACCGACTCTGTCTTGAAGTCCATGCATTCATCCTCTCATCATTACCCTCCCAACCCGCCTTGATCAACCAGAACAGGGCCATTAACGGTGTCGTGAGTAACCCCAGAACGCCACCAAGAATAGCCTTGAAAGCCTGTGGTGTCCACCGATCTTGATATCTCCAACCCCCACCATCGCGTTCTCCAACGGTCGTTAAAACCGCCACGCTCAGGGGTCAGAAAATAAAGAAGCCCAAGACAGCGAGTATAAAGCCCCTCAGCGCCCCTTGCACGATTGTCGTAAGTACAGGAGGGACCTTGGATTCCGGTTGAGGCTCTTTCTCTTCTACTTCTGAGTCGCCTGGATCAGAGGCTGGTGGGAGAAAGAATAGCTATCGAAGCCACTGACACGATAGTTCTTGAATAAAGCCAATCGGCTGGACAGACCGTTTCGAAAGGTCATAACTGACAAGTCCCATCTCAACGAACCACGTGAGAATGCATTGGACAATAATAGTTACAGCTGCATCACCTGATAATGTGTTTGGCAGTTGAAACAACCGAATTGGGTTCTTGACGGTGTCTTGCGTAGTGTACATGCCTATCCATTCTCATTAGTCTTCATCTCAAATGCCAGCTGCAAACTCACCATAAGCCAGAGCAAAATTCACACCCCCGGATAAAGCCATATCGCCTATACCATCAAGACCAAAAACATAGAATAGCTGATGCCCCGTAAGCTGTAGACTCGGCTTCAAGCGCCCCTAACTGTCACTGTCATCTCCTCTTTGTTCCTATCCCAGGCCGCCCAGGTTGTCAGGTTTCAGGATCCCGCTAGACCCCTGCACATTCAGCCCCTGTGTCTCAAGTTGTGCCGCCGTAAGCATATCTTTTCCCTGGGGAGAACAACACCTGTAAACTTGTTTGGTTTGTCTTTTTCTTTCGTCTTGGGAAATTTTAATTAAAGGTTGCCTAGTGCTTAAAGGGGAATTCGGGAAATTAAGCGAGAAAGTCGCCAAAAGCTTGGACTTTTAGACGGCAAAAAAACAAAAGTCTGTTAGCGAAAAAGAGAGAATGCGAATACTAATCCGAGATTTACAATACCACTTTGTTGAAAAATTGTTCACATGGCACCATTTTACACCGCTATCTCATGGGCTGTCACTCGATTCTATGACACTTGTTGAGAGTCGGTAGTTGAAGGTTTTCCGACACTAGAAAAAAGCATAAAAACACACTATTTCCCTAAAGTTTATCACTCTCGGGTGGAAGAACTGTTTGGGGTTAGCGTCATTGTGAAGCTCTTACGGTTTCACCACGGAATACCACCACGATCGGTTCAATCGGGCCAAGAAGACGGCGTGCAACGCACAGCTGACCTGTCAAGACGGAATTGATTGACGCCACCTGAGAATCTCGGTCTTTTGTCTATGTTCGGATAATTCATCCGTTGATTTAATCTATCCAGCGGTTAATAGATTCATCTTCATTCGTCTAGACTCTAGATATCTTGAAAGCGACGTAAGGAGCCATCGTCTCAGGATGATTGACCCAAAGTTTGGGCCTGCAAGGGACTTGAGATGGGGACTTGCAGAAAAATAAACACCAGTGACATGATTCCTGCAGCGCTAAAGCAGGAACAAAGAACGCTTGTGTTTTTTCATCTTGTCGTCTCCCCGCGGTTTCAGGCACAGAGGTTCGCTGGCCGAGATGGCCAGCACAGCTCGCTAGCAAGAAAGGCATTTCACTTCGCTTGGGATGGCGTTGGCAGTTTTCAACTGAAATGACCGTATATTCATTTCTTGACAATAATTAATCTTACCTTAGGCCTCTACAGACTATCGTGAAGACCTAGATACTAGCCTCTAATATACTGTCGGTAAAATGCTACTCTAAACTTAATTACTATTAAAAATACTTCAACATGTGCATGGTCTGCTCATATCTCGATCAATCATATCCATAGTGCCACAGGGGCTGAAACCGCCTTGACCAACACCATGCAAACCTTTACCACCCTCACCAGCCTTATCCCTGATGGCATATCGACCCGAGCAAGACACCCCTACATCAATCTATCCAGGACAGGGCCGTTCCGTTTAGCCATGGGGCTCTTTGCCCAGCAGCCCAAGTCTCCAAACATTGATATAAACCGTCTTTCTTCTCCCTCGAAGCACTCTCTTTCTCCACTCAGGCTCATTCAGCAGTTCATTCCATTCACTTTTTGCTCCTTGCACATTCTTTCACGGCTCTTTGACAGAAGTCGTTTCATTCATTCATTCACTTAAACCGCCAGTCGGATATCACCACTCTTTACAAACCAAACAAACCACCTTTCTTATACAACAACTTCTTTTTTTCCAAAATGCCTTCTTTCACCTCAAAGACTCTTCTCGCCGCCGTTGCCGGTGCCATGGGCGTTGCTGCCCACGGTCACGTTTCCCAGATCAACGTTGCTGGCACTGTCTACGAAGGCTACGATGCCCCCACTGCTCCCTACTACTCGTCCCCCAAGACCCTCATCGCCTGGTCAAGAACCGCTACCGATAACGGTTATGTCGCCCCTGATGCCTTCAGCTCTGCAGACATCATCTGCCACCGCGGTGCTAAGAACGCCAAGGGCCACGCCAAGGTCAAGGCCGGTGACCAGATCTACATCAAGTGGACCAACTGGCCCGAGAGCCACAAGGGACCTGTCATTGACATGTTGGCCTCTTGCGGTTCTGCCGGCTGTGAGACCGTCGACAAGGAGGCCCTCAAGTTCTTCAAGATCGATGAGGTTGGTCTCGTCAAGGCCGGTAACCCCGGTACCTACGGCTCTGACGAGCTCATTGCCAACGACAACGGCTGGCTCGTTCAGATCCCTGAGAACATCAAGGCCGGTGCCTATGTCCTCCGTCACGAGATCATTGCTCTCCATGGTGGTTTCCAGGAGAACGGTGCCCAGAACTACCCTCAGTGCTTTAACCTCGAGATCGAGGGTTCCGGCACTGAGCAGCCCGAGGGTATCCTTGGAACTGAGCTGTACAAGCCCGACGACAAGGGCATTAAGTTCGATATCTACAGCAACCCTACCAGCTATCCCATCCCCGGCCCTGCTCTGATAAAGGGTGCTGTTGAGGTCACCCAGGGCAAGCTCGCTGAGAAGTCCCAGGGTACTCCCACCACTGACTACGATTCCGGTTCTGACTCTGGCTCCGGCTCTGGCTCTGCCGCTCCCGCTACTCCCTCTAAGACTGAGGCTCCCGTCGCTGGTACCTCCGCTGCTGCTCCCGTTAAGACTTCCTCTGCCGCCCAGGAGCCTTCCACTCCTGTCCAGACTTCTGCCCCTGCTGCCCCTAAACCCACCAAGACTGGCTGCAAGTCTAAGCACAGCAGCAAGAAGGCTCGCCGTCACGCTCGTGACCTCATGAACTAAGCAGCCCGCTGAGCGAGGTTGTGTATGAAAGGTTTTTACAAGGATCAAAAGCCTGCCTATCCTGAATGGGATGAATCTTTGAGTATTATGCTGTATATATATGTGACCTCGAGTCCGATATTATTCAATTACATTGATTATCATTCATGACATATTATTGGGAGCATGGGTCAAAGGAAGTTGAAGGGCGGCCGCTCTTAGTTTCATAATAGCTTGTAAACCACAATAATAACACCACGCTAGTCATACTCCGTAGATATCTTAACCTAGATACTTGGCATCTGCTTCCTCAACCACCTGCTTCGTATCCAGCTCATCTGAGTAGAGACCATCCGGCGCATCGCCAAAGATGACTGAGATCTCCTCAAGCGTACGGCCACGAGTCTCGGGATAGAAAAAGAAGATTACCAGGCCATAAGATAAGAGAAGGGCCACATAGACAATATAGTACTTCCAACCAATGGCTGATAAAGCATTGGGTTGACAAACACGTTGAAAATGAGTGCCAAGATCATGATCATCCACGCTACAGAGAGACCGCGACTGCGTAGCTGGAATGGCCAGAGCTCAAGAGGGTACGCAACCTGAAGAGAGGTTCTACCGAGAACTGCGCTAGTGACACGGTTTAGGATGTAGGCAAGCAGAGTGGACTTACACTGCAACAGCGTAACCAGCATTAAAGAGAAACACGAATGGAATCATGGTAATTCCAACTGAGTGCGATCCAGTCTGCGCAAAGCTTCCTGACATAGCTGTAATCAGAATAAAGCTAATAAGCATAATCGCACAAGAGATCATGAGAAGAAGTCGTCGTCCTAGTCGCTCAACGCATAAGGCATAGTACATGCTGCAATGAAACTCCAGATCTGGAGACAACCCATGATCAGGGCCTGGACTGTGACGCTAGTGATACCTACTGCAGCTAGAACGGTAGAGAGATAGTAGCTGACGACTCCATTGCCAACCCATTGACTGTAGATTGCTAATGATGCAGTGATGAAGAGGCGGCGACGATGTGCTGGTGTAGAGGCGAGTGATGCATAGGAGCTTGACTGCTTGGCTTGTTTCTCGGATTCAATGGCAGTGGTGATTTCGTAGAGCTCAAGCCGACAAGAGGATGGTTCGAATCACCGCCCTATTGTAACAAGGGCTCGTTGTAATGTGCCGAATTACACAGAATCTGGCCCGTGCACGCATCAAGGTCCTTCCAAATAAGGGAAAGATCATCTTAACCCCCACTTATTCTTCATTCTGATTGCAATTTCCCAACCATGCACGTTAGCAAGATCTCCCCTATTGGCCTTCATCGCGGTAGAACGCCAATAACGCAAGGATCGATACCACTCCTCAAATCATATCCTTACAGGTTTAGTTAAGTGGCCCTGCTCGAATGATACTAAATTGTTGAGCACGAGGAGAGTTGGCTCCAAGCAATTGGAGATGTAGAATGGTAAAAGAGCTGTGCAATTTTTCGCCCGAATCCTGTGTGGCACCTGTTGAGCTGAGTTGATCGAATGGTTTGCATCGGCTGCCTAGCCTATACTAAAGCGCTCTAGCGAATTAGAAGACTAAATGACCATCTTGGTGTTGATTGAGTTATGTTTCTTGGGACTATACAATGTAAAAAAAAGAAGTGACCCCGAAATCATGAAAATATGCGTTCGGCATAATGCCTCACTTCGTTGCGCAGAGGAGCCAAAGATACGAAACAGGCACAAATTCCCCTAGCATTTACATAGATCGCAGCGTTACAGCCTGCGTGGCGGCGGCGAGAGGACGTGAGTTTGTCGTTAAGCTGCCTCTGGACATAGGTGAAGTCGACGTTAATGCCCAAGATAGGGATGGATAGGCGTGTAAGATTGTCCAAAGAATCATGAGCACGAGAAAAAGCTCTCTCCAGAGCGGGAAAAGGAACCCCCGAGACTAGCAGTCAAGTCAGAGAAACATCACAGCATAAAGAATTGGCTACGTCGCACTAAGCGGCATAGTGGATACTGGGCGATCAGACTGGCCTCACTGATGAGGCTTTCAGCGCTCCAAATTCCTGTTGTCCCGAAACTCTAAGTAGAATAATTCATAGTGACGCAATCATTCTGGGCTGACGTGGATGTGTCTGAATCTCCGTTGTGAGAAGGCGCCGTGGCTTGAGATCTAGAACCTCGGTCCCTATTTTTAGGGTTTTCAATACTGAGCCACATCGATGCTATACAGCCCTATCGAGTATTGAAGGGGTGTACTGCCAAGCCACCGGGCTGTTAACAGCAGGGTAAAGCCGCAGAAGGGTTGAGCCTCACCAGGCTATTCCAAGAAGAGCATAGCTTAATTGAAATATATGTCTCCTCTATCAAGAATCTGGGCTAACCAGTATGTCTGAGGCATCTTGTCAATGCCATCCTCTCTCTCTGATAGGCCAGGACACAGCCGCACAGGTCTCATATAGTCGGATCGTGGAGCCTCCGGGTCTAGTTGTCATATTGTTGCTAGAGATGTAAGTGACGTTCTTGAGATAAAAATACTCGAGTCACATTTATTCGTGAATTCAGAAGTGTATATAACGATCATCAAGGTCCTAGCAAAAGTCCCAATTCTCACCAGCATCACTACTATCAATCACTTACTTAACAAAACAAATCAAGTCAACCACATCTACCTTCGCTTATCAGCTTAAGCCTCTCGATAAAATGCATTTCACCACCGCTGCCCTCTCTGCCCTCCTCGCCTCCGCTGCCTTGGCCGTTCCCCTCAACTCCACTCCTTACGACAACCCAGACAGCAACATCTTCCCAGACTTTGACCGCTACTCGGACTGGGCGATCTGCAAGGGCAAGATAACCAAGGACCGCTTCCCCAACCTTCAGGCTCCCAATCGTGAGGGTGGCTGCGTCCGGTACTACCGGGGTATCGATATGACAGGCGTCGTCACGGAGCAACACTTCTTCTTCAAGGATGGCTTCAAGACCGCCTGCGACTGTGCCGCCAAGTGTTTAGAGGAGCCTAATAAGTGCACTAACTGGGTGTGGAAGCATACCTTCATGCCGGAGGATGGTGGCAAGCGGTCGTGCACTCTGTACAGCAGTCCGAACCTGCCGACTGACGTGACGCTTAAGTACGACTTGGCGAACAGCAAGGGCTTCAACCTGTTGCAGGCTGCGAATAACCCGCAAGCTGGAGCCCCCGCGCCGTTGACTTTCCTGGACGCGGCTGGAACGATCCCTGATAAGTTTGGCATGTCTGGCTTCATGGTGCAGGACCAGAACGGTAGACAGTTCTGCTAGAAGGCTTGCTATTCATGGGATTGTAGGGGTCTTCGGATTGGCTTGAAGAAGGGGCTTAGATTGGTACGATATATCGCTTTTGATTTCATTCATTATCTGGAATTTTAACAGTCATTCCTTTATATTCTGTCAGTCCTTGATAAACTAGCCTAAGTTACGAATACGGGTAGTAGGTGCGTTTTAAAAAGGAGGCTTAGGCGATATGTAGGCTCCATAAGGAAAGACCGGACAGTACTGGTATAGAATATAAATAGAGAGCCAGCAGAGTTTATAGATGAATTTATAGTGGTATTGGCTCTTTCGTAGCGTTGGTAAAGTTAAGCATTCGATTGAGTGTTGTAGTTAAAAGTCGATTGTATTGATAATAGTTAACAATAGTTTCCGGAGTTCCAGATAGTCAATCAGGTTAAGAATGATGTGTTCGGGAAATAGAATCTCCTGGAATAGAGTCATAATTACGGTTATTAGAGGCTTTAAATCAAAGCAAGCTGATTATACGTACCAATGAAGATTGTCTTGCTGAGGGCTTCGTAATACGATTGGAAGACCCTATAGAATAGGGACAGGCGGCTATAAACATAGGCCACGAAAAGCAAGAAAGGTTCGTTAACAAGTCCCGCAGAGCAGCCCTCAGTTATAAGCTAGACAATTGAATCTATCTGAATCTGAAGAATGTGAAGACTACAAGACAATCGAACAATCTGGACTGGCTACATGCGAAATACCAAATGCCATGTGATCTAGAAAGTTACCTCTCACTCCTATTAGCTGAATGTACCTGGAAGGATCCACCAGGTCTTCTATGTCGACCTATTGTGCCCAGCGCCGACTGACTACCTATCATTACAGAGACCAGATTACATACAACCGGCACCTATTCTAATACATTGTGAGGAGTAGTGGCAGGTAGAATGCATGTTCGATGAGCAGTGAAAGACTGAGGAAGGCATGAGGCATAAGGTAGCTTTAATGAAATTGGTTGGCTACTCTGAGTCTACGTGGGAACTCATTGGTAACCTGCAAGCTACTGTTCAGTGGACAGTCTGGCGTAAGAATCATAAGAGGAACCGTAGATAGCCGTTAACTCCTTTCCCTGAGGAAGGGATGGTCTAGTCGTAATGGTATTGCAAGCAGTTAGGTTGCAAGCATGATCATATGATTCAATTTGTTCGTTATGGGCTGCTGGAGCAATTCATCTTCAAGATGTTGCATATATATCAAACTAATATTGCAATAAGGGATTAAGGACTAAGCACAATCTATATTAATGCATAGAACATACTATTAAATCCTTCTGGACATGATAATATGTACTCCCTTAAGTGGAAGCAGAACGGTCCAGGTTCTGAATTGCTTCAATTTTTGGAACAATTCCAAATCGTCGGCTGCCTTGGTCCCAAATCTGTCTTTCATTAGCATGCGTCCCATCATTTCAGCTTTGAGACGACTTACCGCGTAAACCGACTTCAGAAAATCGTCGCCAAACATATCAAAGGCCAATTTGCCCCTCGACTGAACTCCGCCATACCAGTTGTCATCGACCGTAGGTGCAAACGCCAAGTCCTCGGGCCGGATCACAAACTGCTTATCTCCCAATGGCTACCTTAAATTCGGGAAAGACTTCTACCTCTGTGCTCGTAGGGAAGACATAGCGCTGTTGGGTCGAGTCATAGGTCGCTCCAGGGATTGCACTGTACAGCGCCCCGCAGACCTCGTCAGAAAACAAGACTAGGGTGGTGCCGGTATCCGCAATGGCCTTGTTACCGGATAGCTTGATGATCCTGCCATTCATAGAGACACTGGCAGATGGGACACCAGTACCAACAATAATGTAAGATACACATCAACCACACATGGAGACACTCACTCGCATTCAAAATCGAATAGAAACAAGGAGTAAGTTTAAAAACGGTATATTGTAGGTATCCTTGAGATATTAACTTAGTGAAGTAACTTCCTTGCCTAGTGTCTACAAGAGGCGCCCATCTCATCCATCCGGTACCAACGCCAGCATTTCACAACCCGTTATGTCTGAAATCCTTAATACTTTGACGAAGCATTTCTTCGCCGAGTATTTGACGTAGGCTCGAGAATTAACCTAGATTCTGGAAATCTAACAATAATTTCTATCGAGTTGGTCGATACTATTCTGATCTGGTTCACCAGAGTAGAAGCACTTAATAAAGCACCCAGCGAAACTACTACTTTCAACGCAGCTGTCGGCCCCAGTCTTCTCTTGTGCCTCATTAGCCAACCCCTGGCAGTCACTTGTAGTGCAGGCACTCAGATCAAGATAATAGTGGCCATAAAGATCGTGAAGAGCGCAAAAACCACACTGAGCTGGCGCATCAGCTTTCCGCTTATTGTGGGTATGAGTGTATGAGGTCGTGCCGTTTGCGGGAGGATAACTATATTGGAGGAGGAGTGGGTGTGCGGCTAGAAGGGGGACTGTGCCGAGTATCACCGTAATACTAACAATGACACCCTTCATTGCGTCCAGTGTACGAAAGTAATACACTAGTGGAAGCACCGAAGAATGATCTCGTTTATTAGATATTACAGAGACTTATTGCTTTCGTGTCTGATAAGAAAATATCGTATGTTTAAAGTAAAGATAAGAGAATAAGCGAAGTTATTATTGATTATTCGCACGAGTGATTGTTTAGATGTGTTTGTTCTGATGGTGTCTTGTAGAGATGTTTTCTTTATTGAGATGATTTGAAGGCCTTATATATCTTCGGAAACAAGGACAAGAAGTATATATGGCAGCTTAGATACAAGAATAGAGAAAGCCAAGAAAGGCTGAGATAAAAACTAATAATTATAGAAAACTAAAAACCTTAAAAAGACTACGTACAAGCCACAAAAAAAAAAAAAAAAAAAAAGAAAACGGAATATACTAAGCGGTGTACTGGGGCTGATGTCTTTTTAGTTCTTTAAAGTAGGTACGAGGAACCGTAAATATAGAAGAGTTGTATACAGTATTTGCCATATAAAGAAGGAATGCGCTAATTACGCAGCCACCGGCAGTGCTCGGAAAAGGTGCAGCCCATTGCGCCCAGGGCTGGTCTAATAATATATTACTAAATAGGTTTAGATTCCAGATGCTGGGCTATATATAGTAGGAAAATCACTAGATAACTGCCTTCTACTAGCTAGACGAGTTTTAAGTCCTACGTATATATGTATGTATGTATATTCTATTATGGCCATGCACCCTACTGTACCAAGGACTGCTTATAATTTACTAAATTACACGCTCTTCGTCCAGGCGCTGACTACTTATCTCCATTATCTTCATAGAATTATATCTTTTTGTCCATGCATATTAGTTAGGATTTAAACGCCTCACTGCCTCGGCCCCTACTGCACAATCACCTGGGGAACTCTAGTATGTACTGGTCTGAGCGTAATGCTCCTCACGGTCACGTGCGGCAGATCTGGTAGCTATGCCCTATTAGAATTGTTAGTTACGCATTACTGCCCGACCGAAAGCTGGGCATCAAGGTCATTCCTTTCATAAATTCGCCAGGTTGCAGGTTTCTTCAAGTTACTCATTTCACTTGATGTGACCGCTCCAGCATCGACGCAATAGATGCAATGGCGACGTCGGAAACTCAGAGCACTTAGAGTCTTCCTAAGGCTCTGTGGACTTATACAAATGACATATATTATAGAATTCGACTCTGGTTTACGCTCTATGGCTTTGAATCCATATTCCTTCACTTCTTCGCTTGTTCCCAGGTATGGTGCATGACGCACAGGCTTGTTAAATGTCCGAAGCCAGATTTGTTTAAAGTTTTCCGGGAATCGGAAATTGCCGCCTGCAATGCTGCGGCGGTCGCAGTAAGTTGATTGCTAAATTGGACTCCAAACACAGATTGACTAATTCCGTCCATCTAGGGAACACTCATCGCTACTATCGCGATAACATCTATGTCGCTACCTTCTGTTGGCCAGGTTCATTGGATCGTTCGCGGTCTGTGGCTCTTGAGCTTGGCAACTGGTCTCATATCCGCTCTGTGTGCATGCAACCTGCAGGCTACAATCAGCAGAAACCTAAGCTGGGACCAGCTCCTAGGATGGTTAAACGATGAACGTGAGAAGACTGGGTGGAAGGACGTGAGAGGCCCCACGGGTAAGGACTCCAAGCGGGGAGGGGTTTTCTATGTTCCCGTCTCTTCTGCTGTCCTTCTTATCTCAGCCCCGAGGGCCCTTATTCACTATGCTTTAACGGCCTACCTCATTGGACTTGGCATATACCTCGGGATTATCTGGAGAGATCAGCTAAATACTGAAGTAGTTATGGGCGAGAACCGAAATGTTTTTATATGCTTCTTGATTTCTGCCTTGGTATTTTACCCTCTATATTGGCTATCCGGGCTTAGTAACAAATGCAAGAACCGTGCCTATAAGGCTGAATGGGAAAATCTCACGAGAGCTGCGAAAGTGGGTAAGCTAGTAGAGACAAGGCTGGATCGACAGAGCTGCAGCGAGGGGGAGGCCTAGGTATTATTTGCAGGCGATATAAGTCAAATCCTCTACTAAAATAGAGTTGCAGGGTCAACAAATTGCGCCCTCTAGACCTTACTCAAGAATAGACTAGAAATGCGCTGCATTTCCACTTCTGCACCAATCAGAATCTCCATATCCTTACCCCAGATCTCTCCTCTGGAAATGCGGCGCATTGGAAAAATTGGCGTTAACATGCTGCCATAGGTAGCAATTCGTTATTAGTTTGGTTTCCCGTTTTGACCTCCACCTGCTCCCTCTAATAGGGTTACAATCAGAAGAGAGAAGAGGAAACAACCTCTCTCATTTTGGTTCAGGAAATGATCGGAAAGTTCCTCGATTTGATTTGATTATATCCTACGCGGTTGTAGTCGTCTAAATGACCTTAATAAATGAATGAATGAATTTATTACGCCCAGGAGGATACGCCTCATAGGGCCCAAGACGTTGGATTTCGTTACATTCTTTTTCCCCACTTCTGGTCCCATAACTCACCCCCCTTCGACTTCGCCAACACTTACATCTTGCTATTCTTATCAGCCTCGCTTGTCCTTGCGCCAGGCCTGCTTGAAGGCATATTTTTTCAAGTGTTTAGCATCCCATCTCCAGTAGCTGAAGCCTGGTCTGTCTATCTGAGGCTATCTCATATTAGTTCTTGTTGTATTGTTTAGTTTGTCAGTATGTCTTGTATGCTTTTACGTCTGTGTAGTATTCAAACGACCCTTGCTTGCCACAAACTTGATCGCTACTCGCACCGCTCCCAAGTTCGGGCTCCACTTGTCTCCGTCTGCCTCCTAAAAAGACAGATAGATTGTCTATCATTGCTTGATTGACGTTTCGCATGTGTTCTCGTTGCTTGTCCTATCGTGGGCATCGGAAGAGGAAGTGGTCGACCGTTTCTTCTTCTTGACCGCAGTCGCACGTATCTGTCTCAGTTGCGCCTATCCTGTGTAGATACTTGTTGACCCCCGCCATCCCCGTTCGCCGCTGTACCAGAATGTCGGATTCGCGCCTCTTTAGAGAATCATACAGTATCCTCGTGTGATTGCCTGACAACGCTTTGTCGAGCTGCTTCGAGTAGCCACCTACCCCCTCAGGTAGTGTCATGCGCTGTCGGCGTTGTGCTAACAGTACTCTTAGCCGGGTCGATCGGGCCTGTATCAGCGGGTTTGTTACTTTGCATCCGCTGTCTGCAGCTTTTCGTGCTTCCACCTTCGCTTTTGCTCCAAGTGTGAAAGGCTCGTTTGTAGACGATACCCAGCGCATCTTAATAGTGCTACCACCCTTTTCGAGTCGATCGACACGTTGGTAGATCTCCCGGATGGTGTCTTGTCCTGACTGCTGTCGAGGTATCGCGATCGCTTGTAGTGCCGACCGATTTCGTGTTACAACAATCATATCTCGATTTCAGAGTCCATAAGGCATGCATCTGAGGACCACTGCCACCGCTTCCAGCTCGGCCGTGTATGCGTTCTGTTGGTCTCTTCGAGCAAGAGTGATGGAGTACTTTGCTATGATACTATCATGGTGCTCCTGCGCCGGCGGCGTTGCGCACGACGCCGCCCATACCTACTATGCCGTTTCTTGCTGATGCGCTTGTCGCAATGAGCACTTGTTTTGCGCTTGTGGCATCGGTCGCGTCGTCGTTTATGCCTGCGTCTGCCACTGCGTCCTTGCCTGAGTCATACTCCACCATCATTTTCCTATGCCACGGTGATAGTGCATACGGCTCGATCGTTTCCATCCGCTCTACTGCGCCATCGTGGGCGAGCGCTAGCTTCGTCAATGGCGACAGATACCTCTGTGTCTCCCTCACCCTGAGTGCCGCAAGCGGATGTGTCTCCGTTAGCGTTTGCATATTGACGTAGAGCTGTATACCGGCCTGCGAGTGGGTTCACCGATGGGTAGAATGTCAGCTTCAGCTTCTGCCAAAGCCATCGACACTGTCTTGAAGGTTCCTGTGATGGCTTGCGCTCCTATCTTCTGTGCTTCGTTCCGCCACCTGGTCTCCATCCACCCGCGTCTGTGGGGCTACACGTTCGAAGCATAGCCCATTGTTGGGGCCACCGTTGCTAAAAACAACTGTCTCGCTATCCGGGGCGTCAACATCTTCAGCCTTCGTAGGCACATGGCCGCTCGGAGGCCTCGTGTAGCTGCTTCCTTCATGTGTTCCTCATACCGCAACTCCGAATCCATCACCAGTCCCTGGATCTTGCCACTTTTCTTCGGAATGATTGTTTGGCCTTTGATCGTATACGGGCTTTCATCAGTGCGTTCGGGACGGCGCGTGAAGTGGATGATGACAGTCTTATCCTCCTCAAACGTCGCCCCGCTTCGTCTCTCCCACTCCGGTGCTCTGTCGATGACGGCCTGAATGCCTGCTCGGTTTGCTTCTGCTGTCGGGGCCGTCACCCAGGCCGAGTAATCGTCGATGAACACGATTGACCCGCTTTTTAAGTCGATTTTATGCTGAATGAGATCTGCATTAAAGAACAGGAACAGCAACGGTGACAAAGGCGATCCTGGTGGGAGTCCAACCTGGCAAAGGATGTGCTGAGCTAAGGCAATCTATCTACGCACTAATTACAAAATGCTATTGGCTTTGGCAGGATTGGCCATTCGCGACGCGAAATTAGACTTCCCTATCGAAATGCAGTTTCTGCAAAAGCGTCAACAGATCACACTATCCAGCATATTATTGGTACAGACGGCGCATCGTATAGAGCCTGTTGCCCGTCAGCGGGAGGACCAGGCGCAGCTGGGAACAGCAGCTGCAAGACAAGCCTGTTGTCAGAGACGCTGTGGTGGGCCTGTGGGCGCGGCAGCTCGGGACTGCCCTCGAGTGGTTACGGCAATATAAAGGGTGTGTCAGCGCCCTTCATCTAGCCGAGCCTTGAAATAGTAAGAAGATCAGACAAAAGAAAACAGTATGAAGGGGAAGGAAAGGAGGAGAGGAGGAGAGGTGCGAGTGCGTCCTGAGTTGGTCTCGTCTAGTGGCGGGGGCAGATCTTGTCGAAGAAGGCGCTTATCTTGGACAGCTCGACGAACCTGTCGAAGTCTTTTCCTATTGCTAGGTTGACGGCTGCATTCAGTGAGGGGCGAGCCTAATCCCATGAGGCGGCAGCACCTTTCGGCGATAGAAGATATGATCCGGTGCTTTGCGTCGGTTGCATGAACAGACCAGGCGTGCATCGCCATGGTCGAATCCCTCGTGATATGCGGCGAAATCACCGTGGAGGGATCTCGCTGCCAGCAGTTGGTGCAAGGCTGTTCGCCAAAACTCTCACTCCTGCGGAGAGCCTCTGGTCGCCTATACTGCTCAGGATCGGCGGCGGACGATCAGGTCTCGAATGCTTCTTTCGGCTTTTGTCTTACGATCCTTCACAAGTATGCTAGCGTTAGCTGAGCCCCTTCGGGTTCGGGGAGCGATGATGCTGCTTTGGCCAGTTTATCGGCCTCTTCGTTGCCAGGGATGTCGTTATGTCCTGGCACCCAGCCTACCTGTCTGGCTCCATGCGATGCTGTTAAAGCCTGAAACTCAAGGAAGACGTCTTGAGACGAGACAGACGGTGTGCCTCGAAGGCATGTAGCGGCCGCGAGGTTGTCTAGGCAGTTTATGATGTTTCACGATACTGATTCTTGTAGGTTTAGGGCGGCCTTTAGGCCTTCTAACGCCCCTCTAGCTTCGGCATCGAAGACCTCAACTGGTCCGAGGCGACCTAATCCGTCGAAGACGTGTTCTAAAGCTGCTTTCTATCTGTATTTGATATCTTCGTTTGATGAGATCGTGGTAAGTGGGGCTGACTGGGTGGTAGCGTTCGACTCGCAAGAGGATGGCTCGTCAAGCGACTTGAGTCGTGCGGAGAACCTGAGTCGCCGCGCTTCGAGGACCTGGGTAACTGGCAGTATCCCACTTTCCCGGTGGAGGGTGGCGGTGGGTGTCGTCTTCCAGAAGGGCAGTGTAGCTCTCATGGACTGGTCCAAGGCCTTGTTCATTCTCTGTATGAGATGCTGGTTGCTCCATGGCGGGTCTCTGGTAGGCTGGCTTCATCGTGGCCTTGTCATGCCCTGGTACCACGCCTCGGAACCGTAGAGCAGGAATGGCTCGACTGACACCTTGACGGCGTTTTGGACAGCACCCGGCAGCGGACCGTGTTTCGTATTGGTTAGTCCTCGCAGGTGGTAGGCCACTGCCTTCGCTTTCGCCGCCCACTTCTCTACATGGATTCTGAACGATAGCCTGCTATCAAGCCAGCGCAGAGCCGACTCGGGATGTTTCTCGACGCCACCGTGACATACCGGCGGGGTGGTCCTCAGTTTACTGCGAGAGAAGTGCATGACATCGGTCTTCTTCGTGTCGAAGGAGACGCCGTTTGTCGCGCCCCAACGCACCATCTCCTTGATGGACTCAGATGCCGCAGCGGTCGTCTCGTCTACCGTATCGCCTATAGATAAGATAGATGTATCATCTGCATAGCCGAAGCGGCCTTGGGGGTTACCCAGTCGGTAGATGGGTTCCGCTGACACAGACCAGCAAAGGGCTATTCCTCGACGTAAAGTACAGGTCCCATACATTTTGCAGGCCATCTAGAGTCATGGGCTCTTTGAATGATCTCTCGTATTTTCAACAGTACTGAAGACAGATTGGTTGGTGGTTGTGTGTTCGAGTCGAATGTGCCCGCCTTCTTCTTTGTGTTTGGGTTCTGAAGTCTCGAAAGCTTTGATTTGACTTAATGTCGAGGCTGCTTTGCACAGAGAGTAGGTAGTCTCACCTGAATAGGTACACTACGAGTCACCAACATGCGCTGGGGGCTATGGCGCTGTCCGCATTATCGCGCGGTAGCTTTGCCGGATGAGGGACCTCCCCATGTAGGCTATGTTCTTCACTTATACCTTTTTGCTCTGGAAGAAGAGAACTGGTAAGATCGACTATAGGGAGCTGGCTAGGCGTTTACTTGCGGGACGATAGTGGACTCGGATCGATGTCCTCGGGTGGTATTGGCATTGTGGTTGAGTAACTGAGTGGGTTTACCCCTGAATAAATTTCTTTTCTCCTTAATATAGTATTTGTTCGCTCCGGTCGGCCTTTCCATTTATACATGCAACTTATATC
The DNA here is from genome assembly GCF_020744475.1 of Fusarium redolens. NCBI lineage: Eukaryota > Fungi > Ascomycota > Sordariomycetes > Hypocreales > Nectriaceae > Fusarium > Fusarium redolens. The sequence goes on from NW_025763708.1 coordinate 46,119, forward strand.
AATTGGTGGACACCCTGAAGATAAGATTGATTTATGCATTTGGATCTGCAACTTCAGCATACGTAGGTTCGGGAGACATCTCGCCTCGCCGGGTTGAACGGGTTGCACGACCCAAGCTCATACCAACCTCGACCGAGACTTGAATACGCTGCTTGCTTAACTGCAACAGATCGTTGTCAAATTTAATCCTCTCCACTTGGAATGCGACAATAATGGAAGAGCCGCCAAACTGAAAATGTCCCAGCTCATCACCCTTATTGACCTGTACGCCACTTTTCTGAAATTGCTCGTGTATGCTGCATATGGTTAGAACCCGAACTATACATGCCTCGGGAGCATAATTGCACTTACACGACTGATCCCACATTCGTTGCTCCGATGGCGACAAACAAGACATCGCCAAATTCAGCCGTCTCGATGATGACATACGCCCTTCTATTTCTCGTTAAGATATCTACTTGACTCTGTAAAGCAACAGGATCGACTTGATAATAGTCGCCGGGAATACTCCGAAATAATTTGATTTTGCCGGTCACAGGTGAGTGGTATCGATGATAGTCTTGTGGTGATAGACGAAAGCTGGCAACGGCTGCGTTTTCGTACTTTGAACCGAGTTGTGTGTCCATGACGAGATTGGTAATGCTAAAATCATGGCCTTTAATCCAAATCTTCTTTGTTTCTGCAACTGATTCGTACGTGACAACTCTTGAATCGGCCACAACGATCGCGGTTAATGCATCATCAGGCCGGTGGATCGGCCTTGAGCCGGCTTTATGCGCTCGGGCGAAGAAGTCTTCGAATGTGTTATACTCATTAATACCCGAAGGGTCAAAGTCATTCATGTTGATACCATAATAATCAACGAATTTGCTAATTTGCTCCTTGGATGCTGGAGATGCCTCTTTCTTACCTATTCGCGTGTTAATATCTTCCACGTGCAGCCCTGACCCCAAGACATACCCTTTTCTAGGGACTTATTGTGCATATAAAGTCGCATGGCGTGTGTCGTATCGATCCATTCAGTGATATGGTTGAACAGGAAGAGGAGCTTGAGTTTCTTGCCGAGCGGGATTATCTCCCGCTCGAGTTGCCCAGTCTGCGACAGTATGTAAGAAAGTGTGCAAGATAGGAGATCACGGACAACTCACTTTGCGATTGCAAGACAACCATCCCCAGTGGGCGTTCTGTTACAGGATTAGCACGCTAACTATAATGCTCTTATTCTATTCAATGAGATTATCATACTGGATGTACCCATGAAAGTAAATAGTTGAGGACGTTGTGAAAGAAAGCCGAAACACTCAACATTGTAGCAGAATTATCTAAATTTGTAAAGAAAGTTATTAAGATGCATGGGCCTGGAAATAACAGGGCGTCAAGCCGCATTTATAAATAAATCTTGAGATTTCTCATGGCGCACTAGTGACGTCTGACGTCATAAATGTACACTAGTAAGTTAACCGTTGCGTTTATCAAAACTATGAATAATTAATACGTATGTGAAGCTCTAGTTTGACGTCATTAACGAAACCTTTTTAGTGGATAATAATTTAATTTACTTGGGTCAAGGAAATGTATGACGTAGCATCGCCGTGCTATGTCGTGTTAATGGTATTATCATATCACAAGCAAGAAGGTAATAGAAAACCATGTCATTAGTTGCAGCAGGTAAAAAAGAAAGAAAAACAAAAAAGGCGTCTTGGAGAATGCTATCAGCATACGGTTATTTGCCTCGTAAGCTAGTCTCGCTACTTTGAAGTACAAGAGCAACGCCAGTTGAGGGGGGCCATCTCCTCCTGTTTCAAATTGTAGACTGCCACCGTTTACTGCCTGAGGACCCCGTCACAGCCGCATTATAAACTGCAAGTATGTTCTCATCCAGGAGTCCATCATCAATTAGATGAATAAATCTGTGCTTGGACTGCTTGCTTGTTCTCCAGCCTATTATATCCACGACAGTTCGCCGCGGATGGATTATGGGACCTTAAGTGTTACCAGCACCGCCGATTGGTTGATTATGCAGCGTCTGAAAGCGGACAACCTTCCACAGTTAGGACGAACCCTTTTCAGTAAGGGTCTAAGGTGTCGGAGATTAGCGAAGACATGTTTAATGGATTTAGGACCATGTCAAACGGCCGCCATGCCGCCTGATTCAATGGCCGCTGCCCAGCCAATTCTAATATTTCCCCTCATTAGACGTCGATCGAGGCTACCTAGCAAGATGATACCTCAAAGGCTTTAAGTGGATGGGATTGCTCGGGACCTATTGTGGGAAGTGCGATGGTAGTGGTTGTTGCTAGCACTAAATATCAGAATGAAAGAACATGCTATCATTGTTGTCTCAGAATCCCCAATTCATCCGGATAAACAAGTTTCTGAACGGACCAAGGAGCAGCATAGGCTCTCTTCCAGTATGCCATACCCTCCTTACTAGCAGCTGCCTTATTGGTCTGTACGTTCTCATTCATGGGGTTTGCATATTCGCTGGATGGAGTCGAGGGGTGAGGCAGCAAGATGTTCATAGGCATCCCAGCACCTGCGGTCTAGTGTCATATTTGGGGTTAGCGTGGGAACGACACAATTGCGTCTAGGAAGACTGCACCAAACAGAAATCGCACCGGGCACCAAATATCAGGACACTATTGCGGCACTTGGCAGAGCCCTGTTCGTGGTCAATACTCTAGACTTTGAGTCAGGTATGGAAGCTTACATAGTAACTCGCACAGGGGCTGGTCATCGTAGGGAAAATACCATCTATCAAAGATAGCTTAGTTGTATGTTGATTCTTTAACGGAACGAAGAAGAAAGGTGCAAAATGGATCAAAAAGAATGAGATCAAGGATCCGCAGGGCCAGGGTATGGAATCTTCCTAGTAAAGCCTTCAACGCAGCACAGCCGGAAGGGTTAAAATACTATCTATAAATTAATCAACGACCCAACAGCTGTAGTGGATATCATTCTGATGGCAAAATCCGCTAGCTCGTGCCGTTGTGGGTGCGATTGGTTTGGCTGTATTAGTTCGGCAATTCTTGCGTTCAATTGGCGGGTGGCCATTTACGCTAAACGTGGACAAATGATTTTGCCGTATGGAGCCGGCTGCACTGTAATATTGTGTCTACGCGGTGGTAGGAGGCTTGTTCTGATGAACCAAGCCAAGATGCTGAACCAATCTCAAACGTCCAGCTATTTGCTGTGGTAGGCGCTGGTTTCAGAAAGTTCGCCATTGTCATGTCATGTCGTTGCAAAGCCGTATGCCTGACACCTTGTTGACTAAATCGTGCATGTGGAGAGCTCCCTGCGTCCTGGCTCATGTTTGGTTAGCAACAGGTAGGAGGCTCGAGAGGGTTACATGCTAAATCTATGCAAACTGCGCAGCCGACGCCGTTTAACGCCTATTATGCAAGCCCCAATGCCATCATCTAGGTCTATAACGTCGCGATTCGGTTGCTCCCGGATTTATGGAGGCATATCTATAATCCTTAGGAATAATCTGAGAGTCTGGGCTTTATTCTACTATGTCTGTGTGTGTTCACGCTGAAATAACCATGGTGCGTGTATATAAAATGAAGCACGGACCGCGACGGTCTTGCCGCAGAATAACCTTCCCGTAGGTGAATTAACCTTTATCGGTAGGAAAGCCCCAAGCGCCATTAGGGATGCGGCTAAGGGGCCCCGGAGTTACATTTTTAAAGAGTTCGAGTTAGTCGCAAACGTCACGCCCACGACATCGCACAGCTCTTTCTGGACTCTGATGAAGCCATGATGGAAGTTCTCGAAATAAAGGCGCTTCTCGGGCAGGAACTGCCAGGACTAGAGGTCGTTATAAGTGATGCGTAATTTGATATGTGAGTAGCTCAAGGATAATCCCGATTTCCTCATTAGGTAGTACGCTATTTACATCGTAAGCTGTTAAACAATAGCTGCTCGTAACAATGTAACAGTATGACGCACGCTCACTGACGTCAGAAAATAGATATCGTCAGTACTAACGATTACGCCACGTTTCAAGATATCATCGAGGGGTTCGCGCTTCTTTAACGCCTGCGTGAGTGGCTTATTGTGACCAACCGATGCGCCACTTATGCAGTACTGCTCATAATTCCAATCCAACCAAGCAAAGTATCAAACAAATCAAAACAAATGTACTAATAACTCCCTTCAAATCAAACAAAATATCAAATGCCGGATTTGACATACAATATGAAATATCTGTGATAAAGCAATACTGAGGGAATCGGAGGTGTTATCAAAAAGGTCTAAGTTACATGTGACTGAGAAGAGCATCGGACAATCTTAGTTAGACGGTGTCAACAATTTGGCACACACCATAGGTGAGCTGCTCACGGTGGTGGGTGTGATTACCCGGAAGTTTTCACTGGGCTGACTGGGTTATTGCAACCTCCTCTTGTAAGCCATCAGCGTGCAATTTAAGTTGCATTGATTTTAACCTTCCAAGTTCTTTATGAGTGACCTGAGCCACCAAGTCTGACATGAAATAGGCACGCTTAAATGCTCCGTAGTACCTATCGCCTGGAGTGTTTAGTGTCCATCATGTCTCGATTAGGCTAGCAGCAGAAAGATAATTGCAAAGCGAGCAACCGCACAGCTCGGGCCGGCGAGTATGTTAGAGACAGAGTCGTCTCGCTCCGTTCGGCGGCCTCAGGGGGCCAGTCTGAGTGTTTTCAAACAGCGTTTTTATAATAATACTGATTGTTATCTTTGAGACTGAATATTCGAAAGTGACTAAAGATGCATGACGATGATAGAATTTCCAAAGGCACTAAAGTCCATACGGATTGCAATCAATCCATACAGGGGACGCGTTAGCTTCGTTAGAACCACTTAAACTCAAACGAATTCGCGTAGAGAAAATGATATAACAAGGAAGCCAGCCAACTGGGAAGCCTGAATCCCATTTTGACGCGTTAAATCTAATCAGGGTGTCATATTGAGAGGCCTTTTTCTGGTGAAAGTGGATTGTGAGGAACCACAGCGATTGTGAGCCAATGATTATGCGTACAAACCACTTTCAGCAAAAGTGGGAGAAGTGATAGAGATGTATATACTCTCTCATATGAGGGAAAAAAATATCGGCATCTCCCAACAACTCTCGCTGTCACATTCTCATTTGTCAAGACATCATAGAAGCGTTCCTGTCTTGAACTAAAACAATCTGCGAGGAAAATCGCATTGATTTTGATTCAGTTCAACTGTTCCATTCTTTATTTCTCGATGGTTGCGAGCAGGTATATTTTCTTCTGAGTGTGCCACATTGCAAGGCTCGAGGGCAAACTTGTCGTCAACGTTCAGCTCGAAACGTCGCATCCTACAATTCAGTCATTGACAAGCCGCTTGGAGGCAATTAAGCCAGCACACAGTGCATAAGGGACAGCTACTAATGAATAGTTACCACTGGAGAAAGTCTTCAGCCCAGCGGGCTGACTCACTGATTCGTACACGGCTTATCGTCCTTTCGTTCTACCACGACTTCTTCATCTCCGGCCGGCCCTTCAATTCTACAACGTACTCTGCCTTCCCATGTCGTATTCGCTTGTCCAGCAATCAGGCTCCTGAATGGTCGTCATAAGTGGCTTTCAACGTGAGGCCATTGAGAATCATGGCTTGACCATTGAGGGCTGATGCTTCTGCACATGTTCGACTATCTTTCTTTTTGTCTTCCTTCCTCCATTCTTTTCTTCTCTTTCTTTCTCTTTTTTTTTAAAAAAAGAAAAGAAAAAGAAAGAAAGAAAAAACATTCCTTTAGGGACTAGAATTCGCCCTCTCATAAGCAGAGGGCTCACATTTGCGTTATATGTCGCTGGCTGGCCGCTCGAACGAGGAGACGGATTCCTAAAGCTCTGGTTACCGGCCATCGACTTATAGACGCATTCGGGAACAAAGTAACCCTGCAGAATCAGACAATAGCAAGTTGTCGTAACAGTCAACGCACACATAAGCATGATCCTTCGTCGGTCAGCAAGGATGCTGTGAGATGTGATATTAGATTTGTAACTCACAGCACTTCGTGTCTTGTTTTTTTTTCCAGCTCGAAACGCCAACACCAGCGAGAAATACAGGTCTTGAAATACGGAAATGCCCCACATTTTGCGTGTCGAAGGTGGCCGCAGCTTCTAAGCTTGTCATTGAGTACCTGACAATGGCTCGGTTTTATAAATGGAGGTGCTAACTAGGCATTCCAGGAGGAGCCGCTGTTCTCTATCCGAATAAGCGACGAGAGCAAAAGACAACATGCGTCAGAATGATGACAGATTGCAGATTCGACTAGAGCGGGGTCTGTCATGGCGGAAACGGCAGCGAGCTTAGGCAGCTTTATATTTCAGTCCCTAAAATCACCAGCCCCATCCCCTTACCATATTTTCTTGGCATATGCTCTCCTCCCATCTGCTTTAAATCACCGATTTATTCACTCATGTTTGTCAATCTTGTCCCAGGGCACCACTTGCATTGAACGACGTGCCTCACCGTCATAGACGATTGAACCTGCATCATCAGCAAGCCAGAATACGACATCGACTGTACAAAGAGATGAACTTAGATCAGCCACTTCATCGAGACGAGGTGGATCCCCCTCCGAACCCAATACCCCTCCGTGCAAGACCAGCCGTCGCCTATATTCTATCTCAGTGAGCCTCTGAAACCACAGGTGCATTTGCCTCTGCTTTGCTCATCCGCTTCGTCGGAGTATTGCTCAAAAACCACATGCTGTTTGGGGCCTTGGAATAAGCCGCCTAGCCGGCGGCATCGTCTTTGTATAGTGACGTGTCATTATTTCCGGCGGGACAGTGCCAATGTGTACCTAAAATGCGCTCGAATAGGCCTTGGTAGTACGTCATCAGAATCTCTAGGTTGGCACAATTCTCCGGTCCACACGGTATAGAAACTCAAGCTCCAGCAACTTCATTTCTGCGACCTGTGCCCCTAACTATGGCGCAAAGTCTTGCTCCAGAATGAGTCTGAATCCTTTCGATGAATACTAAGGCTGTTCAGGTACGGTATGAGCAGGCTATCATCGTGGTGGATGGAAGCTGCGCTGTAGCTGACGTATTCCTCACCACTCCACACCTTGAGTTGGTTTTGCAAGATGCTTAGGGCTTTTTTTGGCATGTTGTTGGTATTGTGACATTTCCATAAGGTCGTTCATGGCCTGGCTGATGATCTCAGGAATATGAGAACTGATTATCGCGCCTCTTCCCAAGTTCTTGGTCGAGATGGAATCAATTTCAAGATGCACAATGGCTGTTATCAGGGTGAAATGAGGGAAAAACGACGATGACCTGCGCAAGGAGTAGAGCTCGATCTGGCACCGTCTCGCGCAGCTGCCGGATTGTATAAGCACCTCCATCGGGGTTACGGATCCGGCGAAGCGTGCCGGTCCGGCGTGCCTCCAGTTTGAGCTTTTCCTTCTGCAATCTTACAATATCCTTCTGCGCTGATTTGGCGATAATTGCATAGTCTAAAGAAGACTCTACATCTTCTATGATAGCTCTCGTTGGACTGCTGAGAATTTGAGGCTTATGTCGTATCGAATTGAACTGGTTTCTTTTTTTTCTTTTTTCTTTTTTTTCTTTTTTTTTTTTTTTTTTTTTTTTTTTTTTTGCTTTCTTGGAGTAACAGGATGAAGGAAGTTGGGAAATCAAGGCTCGGTTTGCTCGTGAGCTGCTCGCCGTAGAGGTTCTAAAACAACTTCCCGGTCAATTGGCCAAAGACCTAACTTTTCCCAGCCAACATATATATAACAGGCTCTAAAGGCAGCTTTGTATAAACGATTCCGCATACCCAGGAACTGAAATCTCGATAATTGAAGTCCGCCGCCTCCAATAAAGTCATATAAAGCACTTCGTTGTGCGCGCTTGACATGCTTATAGACCCCAACATCAAGAGGCTGAAGGAGATGACTTGTATGACTAGGGAGTTGATAAGGGATAATATCGAACATTGTACAATACTAAATAAACGGGCGATCCTCATGAGCTGAGAAACCATCCATAAGAAGCCTTCTCTTAACTGGGAGATTTTTTTCGGAATTTTTGGAGGCCCTGAAGGCGATCTCTTGCGACCAAGTTTCCCTTGTGATCTTGGGACCGTACCCAAACCACTGCTCAATCATAAAGTCATCGGAATCGCTGCTTTTTGTGAAGGAGTATATATTGAAGTGTTGTAGCCACTGGAGAGCTCTCTGACTGTTATTAAATCCTGTTTCCGTATGTGTAAGGATAATATCTTCATCTATATCGGCAAAAGCATATTCTTCAAGCAAAGATTTCATTGCAAAGATAAGGAAAGAAGGAATTGCTTGTCCTATGGCGTAGATCGCATCCACGGCGGTCATTGACTCCTTATTCCCCGGCTGAAAAGCAACAGGCCTGGTGTTTTTTTCTTGCGAGTTGAAAATAGCTTCAGGCTGCTGTCAATCCAGCCAAATTGTATAGGGGATTCATCGAAATTTCCTAGATTTTGAGGACGAATTTCCTCTCTTATGACTGTGCCTTCATAACCCCCAAACCAGGCTTCCATGCGAGGAATATCGGTCTCTGCGCTTGCTCGTTGGATTTCCTTGACTCTGGGACGATTACACTGTAATTCTGGGTGCCTCTTCTTAAAATTCCCTACCCAGGCTTGCGATAACCTCGTTTTTGGTCCTTTTAGTTGAAATTGGCGAATGAGGCTGGCATAGTTGCGGATACAAGCTTCGGTCACAGCGAAAGCGCTGGTTTCAACATTGCGAAGATACTCAATGAGAGCGCGCTCTTCTGCCTTTGTGAGCGCCATTGGGCGCCCTCCTTTAGAAATAGATGCTTTTATCGTCGGCAACGGCTTCCCAGCTTTTAGGAGATATATATATCGCTTCATAAGAGGCAGATTTGCGTGGCGTTGGGCTGCGATATCACTTTGTGAGAGGGAGGCTGGTGCGGGGCAATGACGCGTTGACCTTGTTATAGATGAGCGGGCAAGCCAAGCGCGGGCGCCAGCTGCCGCATTCTTGCGGGATTTCTCCGAAATTGAAGTCATTCTCTTTCTCGCCGCTAAGGGATGCAGATGCAACACAGAAGGATCGTTGACAAGCATCAATACCGACTATAACAAGAAGAGGCGTCTTGTACTTATTGGTATTGTATGTACAGTCCAATAGAAGCACTTCAGGATATGATTTGAGGTATTGTAGTGATCTTCGGTGTGCAAATAGTACTACTGTAACTCTGCCACTCTCGTCAAGGCATATTTGACTCCAGAAGCTCTCATTGTTAAGCTCATCGGCAAAGGCACACATATTGCTTTGACCTTTAGCAAACTCTCATTTGCCCCGTGCAATGCAATTGTAGATATACTGCCGCGTAGCAAGCGTATCTGAATTCATACGTAAGTAGGATCTAATCTCCTTTGGCGCAACGCCGGCATTGGCGAATTGTTGGACTTTTGATACATCGAGGCTTGATAGCTGACGATGTTGTGGATGTACTGCTTCATTGAGATTTGATTCGTGATTGTGTTTACCAGAACCAGCCCCAGGACAATGCCTTAGACTCCATGTAGTCATACATAGGCTTCCTTCACTATGACAGATAAGTGCATCCTGTATAACGTATTGCAGTCTCTTGCAGCCGTTTCCATGAGGTACGAGGGGGCTTTGTGCCATGGTTATATACGTAGATAACTCCAATTCTTCCACTAGAGGTCTTCTAAGAGTTCTTGACTGAGAATGCATAGCCTGGGGGCGCTGCCCAAGCATTGATTGCTGTAACAAGCTTCTTCCGTGAGCTGAATTTGCCTTCAGGAGGAAGGGCGTCATCAGGGAAGTAACGAGAAGCGTCAATTGGGTTCATTATAGATAAAGAAAGGCACAGTAAGTTGAATTGGTATCGCAGAAGCTGTTGATGGTTGAATTGAAGGGAGTCAAATAAGGCCACGTATGCCTCTTACATAACAGATATTATTGGCACAGCTAGCTGTGCCTGTATGACTCGCCCCAGTACCCTGAGCATATGACGTCGCCGATCTGTCGACCTGGGTGCGGCAGGAGCTTTCAATCCGGCCCACGTCGAATGATATGAGAGCAATTAAAATGACTTGCTGTGAGTGGCTGGTCCTCATATCCCAAGGGTAGCACTACAACATTAATTTTACGCCCTGTCCGTCATCCATCGCTATGTTGAGCATCAACTGTCGCTGCGGAGACATCCCTGATAGCATGTAGCTCATCATCCGTGCGTCATGTTGGCAAGACCAGACGGGTACATGAGTAGAGCAGCCAATATCAGAACCACCTTGATGTGGTATTTCGAACGAGTCTATTCATCTCTTCAAAATGTCGTCCATGCGCGCCCTCGTATCTCTCCAGCTCCGAACCCTTCTCCGGCCGCAAGTCTTTCGTGCTTCGCCGAGATTCATGCGAATCCAGACCGCCGCGTTATCATCGGCCATCTCGGATGCTATCATCCAGGGCCACCGCGAGCTGGAAAAGTACTACAATGAGGTCATAAACTCTACAGACCATGACCATCAGCAACGCTTTGGGAACCAGTTCGTCTGGGAACTCGCGCGCCACTCCATCGGCGAGGAGCTGGTAGTCTATCCTGCTTTTGAGAAGTATATGGGCCCCAAGGGTCAGGAGATGACAGACAGCGATCGTCAGGAACACTACAAGGTAAGACCCAGAATGAACCATGGATCAAGAAAAGCGTATAACTTTGAATTAGATCAAGGAACTTCTCAAAGAATTCCAGAACATGAAATCCACGGATCCAGACTACGTGCCGAAGCTCAAGGAACTCTGGGCCCTGCTCTGGCAGCACATCCAGGAGGAGGAGAAGCTTGATATGCCGGCTCTTGAACAGTCGCTCAAGGCCCAGGGTGAGGAGATGGAGTCTTTGGCGAGAAGGTTCGACCACACAAAGAAATTTGTGCCGACACGCAGCCATCCCAGGGCAGGCGAGAAGCCACCGTTCGACACTGTCATGGGTCTCATGGCCGCGCCTATGGACAAGTTGGCTGATATGCTGCGCAAGTTTCCAGACCAGAGCAAGCTATGAGCTCTATGCCAGCAGAGTGGGGAAAGGTTGCCGTTTCAATTTGTCAGACTGACCAAAGTCAGTAATAATTAAAATATTTTAATATCTTTACATACACGGCTACTTCTCGTGCCTCAATCTCCTGCTAGCATGAAAAGCCACAAACCAGATCGACCGACTAGTAGCTCGGCAAAATGCCACCGGGAAACTGCCACTGTCCAACCTTACACACAAAGAGATCGCCCTCGTAGTACTCCGTATTCGCCTTTCCACTCCTCCAAGCCTTATCTCCGTATCGAAACTCTGCTTACACTTGGGTCAGTCTCAGTGACACCGTGAATGCTGAGTCTGATATCTCCCTCTGTCGGGTTGCCGCTGGGAAGAATAGTCGCATACATCATTTGGGGCATGCCACCAGCTTGGGCATCAATGTAGATGGAGCCCTGATCACGCCACTCCTCATCGTGGTCAAAGACGAGGTAGCCTTTGTTGAGACCGTGTGACTAAGGTGGTCTGATCTGCTAGTGGCTGGGATGTGGATACAAAGTAAGGAGCTGTGCTCCTCTCGGATACATGTAACTTAGAACTAACAACACAATCAACCCATTTTTGCTTCAACAGTGCCCAACCCATTTCAAAGCAGCAGCAACGAGGCATTTCGGCTCTGTGGAACATCTATTCCTCGCGGTGATGGGGTCTATGATTATACGTTGCGTGCTAATTAACGCAAGATCTCGTGGGGCATTGAAGAGTCAATCGAGGAAACTGTTTCCGCGGAGCTACCGGTTATCATTGTCCAAGACCTGGCCACAGGCCCGCGCTTTCACTCGTATTGTCGTCCTGGCAGCGTCGCCAGATTTTATGCTGCTGTTCCTATCCGATCTCCTCGGGGCATCAACATCAGTGTTCTGTGCGTCATCAACTCTGTGCCAGGCGCCAATTGGGACGAAACGCATTCCACTATTTTGCGTGGCCTGTCAAAAACCATTATGGGTCATTTTAGAAGACAACGGTCTTAAGAATGTCTAGAGGCGTAAAATGCAAATGAGCCTTGGTCTCCAGACGTTCATAGATGAGCAGAACCATGTTACTCACTTCCAATCCATTGAGTCATCATCATCGGACTCACACACTCCCTCGTGAGCTACCTAGTATATAGACCACACTCATTAGCACTTTCCTAGACTCTAGCTCACCAGCTATCAATAAAACTTCTTTACGCCAATAAAGTCTGACACGCGTTTACTTGCCCATGAAGAGACGTGATATCTTCGCTACGCTCAGACATCACGCCCTACGATCCTGCCAACATAAACCCTATAACGGTTTGGTTCACTCGTTGGGAAACACAACCATCACATTTTAATAGTGATTTCTTTAGTATAACGTACGAGATAAGCGAGCGAAACAGATAAGCGGGCGAAACAGCATACTGTGCAGCTAAAAATAGCTTACCCTAGAGTATCTTAAAGCTTTAATAAAATAGCTAAAAATCTAAAAACGTATTTCTAGGCATAGTATAGTTATTTACACTTAAATATTATTTTTATAGACTTTTAGCTATTTTACTTTCTATATAAAACCTTATTATATATTATATATTATGTCGCAAATAGACTTTTTAAATACCCCTTTAAGTAAGTTTGGTAACTTTCTTATATAAAAGATATAAAGTTAGATTATAGTTATTTACCTTATATAAAGCTTTTAGTTAATTTAAAGCTAAATTGATTTTTTAAGAAGTATTTGAAAATTAGCTTTTGAGGTAGAAAGTAGGGTGTTTCACTCGCTTATCCTACACATTATTAAAAATAAAGATTAACTTGTAACGGTTGCACAAGCCGTTAAACCACAGGGCAAAAGATCGGGCCATAATCGCTATGCAAGCAATCATGGATGTGCTACAGCTACCTTATAGAAGCCTTACAGCGCTATTACGGTAACCAATTGTAACATAACTAAATAAGTAAATAAAACAAAAATCTAATGCTTTATCACTTAACCAATAGGAAATTAGGTAACTCTCAAACCTAAGACCACTTAGACTGCAATAGTGATGCGTCTACTAAAACAAGTTCTGGCAATGGTGTGTGACGGTTGGGTTCCGAACTATGAAACTAGGCCGTTCTAGGTTTCTGTTTGCAGATTGCATAGGGCGTAAACTGAGCGTTGTCGAAGTGTCACGTCTCTTAATGGTAGACTCAATGCGTGTTAGGCTTGGTCAATGTAAAGAAGTTTTATTGATAGCTGGTGAGCTAAACTCTGTGAAAGTGCTAATGAGTGTGGTCTATATACTGAGAGTGATCACGGTGCTGTAGGAGGATCACGAAATGATTCTCAGAGTCACTAGTGATTTGGGGCATTCGGTCGTGACTGGGTCTTGGTGGTCACGGATGGAATCTCTTAGTGCGTGGTGATCGCCTGTAATTGGTGAAATTTATGGGGTACACGTGACGTAACCGCGAGGGTCGTAACATGGTGGGTACATCTGAACAATGACGGGAGATTCTGGTGGCTACTGGGGGTCAGAGATGCCGGAGCAAAGTCTACTAATGAAGTTCCGCGGAGTTTTCTCCGGTGATATTGAGCTAGGACGTTCCCTTCCAAGTTAAAGCCTATTAAGATATGAGAACGATTACGTCGATAATACGAAGTACTAACATCCTGAGACCAGCGCCGATAAATTCTCTCTCAACTTTAGCTTTTCCTTCTAGCATGGGTAGGAATAGAATATATATATAGCTATCCTTCAGACATGAATAGTGGAAGGATCATATTTATAAGGATTTTTTGGAAAGTTATATTGGTTCTCAAAGATAATGCGACTACGTCAGTAGGTATATTTAGGTAAGTAAGTTTATTATTAACGATAATATTCTTACCTATTAAATTATATAATATAGAATAAAGACTTATATTCTAACTCGGGTTGCTCGTATCAATTATCTCACTGAATTACTTTGTTTCTATGCCTCCCGTGTGCTTCGAGAATAGTCCCTACTGCCTCAACGCAATTCTGTCGCGTCTCCGTAATGGCGTGTACCACCATGTCCTCCTCAAACGGCCACTTGTCGGCGATCTCCTTACTTCCACACATGTCGCACTTAACGAACTGCTCCGGGCCGCCCATGCATCAGCACGGTGGACGTATATGCCCTGTATCTTGGTTGACTGCCGGCAGCCCATGCGGTCCAGGCTGTTATCGATTGTCTGCAGTACGTAGTGCAGCCGGTTACACCCATTAGGGAGGACTACGGCGCCGTCCGGGCTTGCCAGTAGTGACTCGATATTCAGGGTGGTGTCAATTCCGATGAGAAATACCTGCCCTGCAGGTGTCCGGGCGAAAACAAGGAGGCAATCATCGTGCTCCCACGGCTCGGATGAGCGGACAGCGAATTCGATAAAATCCTCTGGTTGATAGTTGAGTACCTGAAGGGCTGAGATAGCGAAGGCTTTAGCGGCTTCGAGAGCGCTATGCGTACCGAGGACGTAGACGGAACGCGTAGCCTCCGAAGGTTCTTTTTGATAGTCAATCACCGTGAGGACAGTGTGATAAAGGAGCTCCGGGACGTTGTCAGCCGCCATAGCAAGTATTCGTTAGTACTTCTTGGGTAAATCGTGTTCAATTCGTATAGTAATTAAAATTGCCTATTAGCGTACTAACATGAGGAAGAACAGTAGAGAGAAGATGTTGGATGTTATATGACATACCGCTTAATTCTAAGCCGACTGTTGTGTGGCCGATCGCATCATGTTTGCTCACATGCAGGTTCCCGGTATCAAGTCATGACGCTTTCTTGTCGTATGGCAACGGGATGTTCCGAAGTGTGAGTATAAAGCTTAATCAGGCAAGGGCTGCGGTACGGAGAAATCGGATATGCAATACCGTCAAAGGCTTGTTAGTCAGGACAAGTATTGACTTTAAGAAGGAGAGAATGCTCCGTGGCATCCCACATCATCTAAAGGGGCAACTGGGTTTCTAAAGTCTCTAACCTACATAAAAAGCAAGTTAACCACCTTATCAGGATCAAACTAGCCTGCCTACCTCAACACAAAAGATGCAAGGTCAAATCGAGGTGCAGCGTTTATAGTGGGTACATGCAGGCCTTAACGGCAAGGAGGAATTGCCTTTAATAGTGTCGTTTCTACTAGAAGACGTAATATATTGAGTTTAAAGAGCGCTCTCTATTTTGCCTTTCTTAATAAATAGCTCCTAATTATTACTACTTTCACTGACTTAGAAAATCTTACAATTACATTAGATTTATTAATGTCATATAGAACTCAAATTCATGATCTCGCATTAAATGTTTGCGTGCTTCTGACTTCAACCGCCGTGCGTCATATTGAGCTTATGTTCATGTGACACTGACAACATATTTTTCGAAATAAACTGTCAGTTATCAACCATTCATCATTCTGGGGGCAGAAAGCCACATCTCGAATTACTCCGGGTAAGAGGCGCGCTTGGCGGTGAAATCGTGATAACTCTTACGTAGCAGGACATGGTACACCCAACCATTTCGCCCCAGCCACACTTGACACGTGAATTATCACCAATACGCACCCCGTGAAGTGAATCATTGGTTAGAGCAGCAAGACACTGCCTACGTCATAGACTGGGTTTGCCTATGACAGACGGCTACGCACGAATTAATGACGAAGATGTGATGTGCTCGGTGTAAGTCTAATCTTTGGCAGATGCAGGTGCCAGGTCGACAGGCAGGCTACGACGAGAGACTTGGATTTATTAGAAAAGGGCTGGAATCATCCGCTTCCACTCAATCTTCCCCCGTTTACATGCCCATCTACTTACAACCTACACGAAACCCGATATCATTTTATTCGGGTTAACACGGCCCCAATAAGGCCATACCAACTTCACGACAACATTGAGTAACTTCATTACCATGGCAGCTATGGACTTGATCTACTCCCGTAATGACGCTCTCGACGTCAACCCTCAGGGCGGCCAATCTCACCTCTCCGAGGGAGGCTCCGACTGGCTCTGGGCCGTTATGGCTTGCTTCACCCTCGCCTTCGTTCGTCAACTCTGTGAATTCTTCCGCCGCGAAACTTCTAGCTAACCACACGTCCAACAGCTCGTCTACTATGCCCTTAGCTTCCGGCCGCATCACGGGGAGAAAATCTTCCATTACCTCTTCTCCATCGCCCTGCTCGTCGGCGCTATCTCCTACTTCGCCATGGCCTCCGGGCTCGCATATTCCGTCATCCCAACGCAACTCTACACAAGAGATGCCGCAACGTACCAGATCTTCTTTGCTAAATACATTTTCTGGGTCGTCGCCTTCCCCATCATTATTATAGCTCTTGGACTTATTAGTGGCGTAAGCTGGGCAACCATCTTATTCAACGTCTTTCTAGCTTGGATCTGGTAAGTGAAGCATTTCTGATATACGGATTCGTTCAAGGATAGACCAGCTGACTAATTTTAATAGGATCATTTCGTATCTCTGCTCTGCCTACACGGCCACCCGGTATAAGTGGGGATTCTACGCCTTCGGCACTGTCGCCTACCTCCTGCTCGCCTTTCAAACCATATGGGCAAGCCGCTCCTCCGCTCGCCGCCCCTCTACTGACCGCTCGTCCGTCGACCGCGACCATACCATGCTCGCTGGCTTTGTCAATCTCCTCTGGCTCCTGTACCCGATTGCCTTTGCCGTCTCGGACGGTGGCAACGTCATCAGTGTCACTCGGAGCCTTATTTTCTTCGGCATCCTTGACCTCCTCCTCCTGTGTGGCACCGCGTTCGCTTTCCTTTTCCTCGCATGCAGGTGGGACTACGGTCGCTTACACCTAAGCTTTACCCAGTATGGCCGGGTTGGCTCATATGGAAATGCCGTGCACCCCGAGAAGGGACATGTAGGCATGCATCCGCCAGCGGGCACTGTCACGACTGCGTCTGACTTATAGTGGTATGAGCTGAGCTGTCTAAGATAATGTATAGTCGAGGGAGAGCGACTAAGTGAGAAGTAATTAATAATTACTTAGGAAAGGGTAGGATAGGATATATATGACGGTGTATAACAAGCGAGTGTCTCACTAGGATTTACGTCTTAAATCGCGGTTTTAAAAGTACTCTTAAAAATCTACCCTCAGTCTAAAAACGGCCAAGGTTTTCAAATTCATTTAATTAGTATTAAAGGTAACATACACAATAAGCAAGCCAGTCAGATAAGCTTGCTGGTAAAAATCCCCTAACCAAAAGCGCCTCTATATTGATTCTTAACCACCTGGTATATGACAGTCAAATAGAGAGTCCAATATCCTTCTTGCACTTCAAGCTTATCGCAATGACCCAAAACGAAGTTTCTGACGCGCTGCAAAGCCCTATCAAGCCTATTATAGTAATCTCTTTACTCGAGAGAATGGCATTATTACGCGTGCGACTAAATCGCTAAATCAAGCAAGTTATTTAATCTTGAATAATAAATTATAACGTACATGATAAGCGAGTGGACCAAAAATCTCAACCTTTGGGATAGACATCACCATAAAAACACAACAAATTATCCGATCAATTAAAACTAATCGCTATACTCTTCCCCAGATATAACGACAACTATCTGGAATGTTTTTGTATTATGACTTGTCTTGCCGCATGTTCCACAATGCCTTTCCTTTATTTGTGCCGACCCTCTTTGACTACCACTTCTCGACGATTCGGCCACTGCCTGTGTATTAATATCCTTCTGGCCAATTGCTTCCCTACCTCCCTCTAGAGTCATCTTCCCTCTTTTCTGTAGGCGGGTCCTTTTTGCCCTCCGGCGCCGGCTTAGTGTGTCATTTGCCCGTCGAAGGTCTTGGATCTCAGACCTTATCAATGCCATCTCATACATAACCGCCTTCGTTCCTTTAGAAAGAGACTTTAGTTTATCTAGAATAGACTCTGGGGAGCTACTTTGATGCCTTCTGATTCGTCTTTCAAGGTATTCAGACTGAGATTTAGCCTCGAGGACGGTCTTTGGGGTCTTTGAAATCCAAGGGTTATAGTGGCTAGCCTCCTCCTCGAAAGGCGTTGGAGTCCGCACCTGCATATCAAGCTTTGAGACCACACTTTCCGGATGAAAAGGAACAGGTATAGCTCTCTTAAAAGCTCCCTTGATATTCTTCTCGGTCATAGTAGCTTGAAAAGCGGCATAAAAGGCCGGGAGGAACTCAGTCTTAGAAATATGGGTTATAGACCTTCTGATCAGATGCTCTATTTCTCGACCATACGCCTTTTTCAGTGGCCCAAAGCACCCAACATCAAGAGGTTAAAGTAGATGAGACGAATGAGCCGCATACAGAGCGTGATAATCTTATTATCCTCGCAGTATCTCTCAAAGTCGGCGGAATGGTGGCTTTCGTGACCATCAAGGATTAGAAGACGATAGGGACCAGTTGATCGGTTAGTTGTAGACCGATCAAAGTGCCTTAGCCACTCGAGACCCGTCTCGTTATCTGTCCAGACATTTGGGCTCTTTGCAATAACCCAATCGCGCGGGAGGTCGCATTCTTGGTACCAATTGGCAAGGTGATATTGGCCCGCAACCACGATAAATGGCTCGATTGCCTGACCTTCTGCATTAACCGCTTGGATTGCTGTAACCCATTCCTGATTTCAAGGCTGGACTGATTTCTGCCTTCCACGCCTCTCTGAGCCGGTGACAACTACACCGCTTGAGATCACGCCTATCATAAAGCCGGCCTCATCAAAGTTCCAGATATCATCTGATCGGATGCCATACTTCGCCATTCCATTTAACGCAAGGGTAAACCACTTCCTAATCACAGTTGGATCTTCACAATTGGCCCTCTGGTAGTCGTATTTACGTGAAAAACGTGTCTTATGCTCTGATTGTCGCTTGACGAAGTTATAAGCCCAGCGCTTGCCGACAGGTCTTGCTTCGCGGTCAGCTAGCAGTCGATTGGCCATTTCTTCAACAAATTGCAGTCGCGGAAGGGGGGGTGGAAGTCCTCACGAATCTAGGTCGAGAATGAATTAAACTACTATCTGTTCTTCCAGATCAGATAGTCTGCGAGACTTTGGGATAATATCGCGTCGTGATTGAATGCTATTCTTTCGATCGCGGAGAGTACTATAGCTAACTTGGTAGGCTTCTGCAGTTGGTCGAGCTTTAAGCTTGGGTTATTTTGAAGGGCTTGAAGTGCAAGAATAATTCTAGCTTCGTTAGAAGATTGTGACATGTTAGATGGTTGAGAACTATTTAACTAGATAGAAATGTTGTAGGTTAAGGGATTTTTGGTCGGGCCACTTGTCTGGTTGGGTCACTTATCACATACGTTATTAAAAGTCTAAGTTCTACTTATCTGAGAGAGAACAACTCAGCTTAACTACATAGTATCCACATCCCAGCCACCAGCAGCTTGGGCCATCGTAATCATATAGTTTTAATAGAGACATATAGATAACCAGTAGTTGCGTGGTTGATTGATGAAGTTGGCACGCAGAGAGCGCTGATGGTGGTACTATCGTGAGATGTGTCCCCTGTTATTAGCCCCTGAGGCGAGACGCGAACGAAGTAGAGGTAATTCGGTTTTTTAATGCAATCTCCTCCGCATCTTCGACTGGTCCAATAACATATTGTAAACTCTTAATTCCTTCTCTACTTTGGTCGATGACTTGGCTTCGTGGGCTGACGATGTCGAGGAGGACGATGCGGTCCGCATAGAAGGCCAGCTTGCACAGTGCGTCGGTGCCGGCACCTTCTCGCATTCTGATAGCCGACAAGAATTAGAGCAATAAGTTTCTCCCTCTGTCTGGGTGCCGCAACTGAGGCATGGATCATGCGACCATTCTTGGCCTGATGGCATATCGGAGAGTGCCGGAAAGTTTGACGATGTTGGGGAGTAAGGGAGCGATGGCAGGGCTGACACATTCTTGTAATGCAGAGCTCGAAGCGTTGTGGAGCAGAGGTTTGCTCTTTCTAGCCACTGATGCAAGAGTTAACGCGCAACAATCGCCTCTTCAGTCAACTCCCCACCCTCTCTCCAACTTATAGACTATGTTCTACATATATACCTGCTCTTTTTAGATCCTTGCCACCTACGTCCCAATATTCATCATATATCCTGATCAATTTGTTCCCACTGACTGACTAGCTTCGATATACAGAATCACTTCAAAGCGTAGCCACTGACCCTGTTAATAACAGCAGAGCGCTACGCTGACCATTTCTTGCCAATAAAACCGCCAGGTTGACGCAATAATGTCCTTTGCTATCGCTTAATGGTGGCCAAATGCCGATAAGCGGTTGACCAGGCACCTAACAGACAGATAGGTAAGATCTTCCGGCATAGCATAGTGTCCTTTAGGATCATAAAACTTTATAACCCGCGCTGGCACCAGACTAGCGAGTTATGTTCTGGTATTAGGACCTTATTTTGTCAATATGTCGACACACTCCTAAGTCCGGATGAGTCCAGAATGAGGTTACTGGTCACAGGTGAGGGGAGGATTACCTCAGCATCCTGCATGGCTTAGTACCGAGTTCAGGCGAGAACCAATGCATGGAATGAAGATCTTTTCGCCCCTTGGGGTTCTAGACCCAAAGCACAGTGTGGTAATTATGCTTTTCACAGTCCGGACGATTTGGTGCTGATGCTCAGAGCCCCACAGCTTCTTACACCGAATGGTTCAGCCAGTTTTAACCCTTCAGCGACGCGCCAAGGTCGCCAAGTGTTTGACGTCATATCCTTCATAGCTAAGCCTCTTTGTCTGATTCTCGCTTGCCTGCTCTCAAGTGATTCATGTGGAGGATCCCGAAGGTCCCAACAATACCGGTATACGATATCCTGTCTTCATGTCTTGATGGGGCGACCACCCATTCAGGCATTTTTAAAAGGATAATCTTCGCACTATTCACTAATCGGGCAACTCCCTGTGTACTAGTGAGGTCCGAAGAAAGGTGGACTCGATCTTTGGCCACTGGCGAGAGCTGTTTCCGGACCATCGCCGGTAATCTATCCTCTCCAGGATCTTTCTACGGTTTCGCTGCCATCGAGTTCTGTTCTACGTTTCCGTTTGCAACTCCCTGGCGTGCGGGTACTGGAAAGCATCGCCCTAACTCCATATTCATAGAGGTACGAGACATTATAAGCCAACTTTGTCTTAACCCGAATCGTAAATAGCTCTTCACGTGGTTTCTTATCCCGTATTCCTAATATTAAGGGACAGAGGTAGCGACTAGCGTCAAAATACAAATATGTGTCCCAAGCAACCTCATCCGCTTGGTGTTCTCACGGTCCCTCGTAGACGAATAACCCTGGTCCATATTCAGTGAAGGATAATGGTGGAACTGGCTGGGTAAGGGCCATCGAATCAGGCGGCATAGTAGCCGTTTGAAATGGTCCTAAACCCATCATATCGAACATGACATCTATAACCTTCGAGATGCTAGATTCTTACTGAGAAGAGATTCTCAGGGTTGCCGGGAAGCCACCTCCATTTAGACTCTGCGTATTCAACTCTTTGGCGGTGCTAGCATCACTTGGGCTTCCATCGCAGGGCCTTAGCAAATTGCCATAGGTATCAAAGGCAGTAGAGCAAGCGACTAGCCTATCCACACACTTTTGCGCCTCATTCGCGATGTAGTTCTGGATGAGAACGCAATTGCATTGTGTATGTCGCAGTAATTGGGTCTTTAGGTGGTAAATTTCGACGGCTAGAGAGTCGAAACACGTCATGAGATAGCGGTTTTGGTCCTCCATAGTTTCTTCTCGAGAAGCGAGGGCTAAGGCTTCATCACGCTTGCGGAGACGACACTTGTTCGCCGCAATGCGATTACGTTCAAGCACTCGGCGCCGGTGAGGATCCTTGGGAAGATCATCATCATCAAGCTCCTTATGCTGACCCGCAACCTTCTGCTCTTTTAGCTGCTTCTTGGGTTTTCGGCCCCTTTTCCTTGGGTTGGGTGACTCTGCAGCCTGCCCAGAGGCACTGGACTCGAGAAGCACCTCATTTGCTTGTGATTGTCTTCGGGTATGGGCTCGCCGGTTCAACTTCTTGTCTCCCATAACGGATGGTAGTATATTTTGCAGTGTTTCGCTACCTCCGAGGTTCTTGAATTCCGCGGGCTGAGTCGGTAATGCGTTGTAGGTGGACCCGACACCCACTTCCATCGGGACCGGGGAGGCATCAATTGCTTCCTTAAAGAATGAGCTGGCGCCTGTTTGACTTGGCGTCGGCTGATATGTCATATGGTTTCGAGACATTGGGGAAGCGGTACTCATCATGCAGGATGGTGGGATCATTAGTACGGGGTGGTGGTGATAACTTTTGGGTGAGAATCGAAGGCAAGATCTCTCAGCGGTGAAGAACAGGACTACACGAAGATCATATAAAGTGATTTAGGTCCGTAGATTGTAAATGCTAGCCCCGTTAATAAGCTGCGATGAGAGGTCTTCAATGGCCTAGGTTGACACTCTAGATATGGCAGAAGAGGGAATTCAAAGAGAATTGCCCAAGTAGGTGGGCCAAACGACATGAGTAGGGCATGGGAGGATCGAGGAGGATGCAAGGATTAAATATGGCAGCTTTCACAGGCAACTAACAGACCGGACTGCGGTACCGGGCGCAGTGCGCAAACCTTATCTGTACCTAGCCAGGAACACAGAATCAGCAGAGGCTAAGCTTAGGACAACCAGGCCATGAGCAGAAAACAGACTTTGCCCGTGGGAGCGGGATGTTCAAACGCCCATTTTCAGAACCTGAGGAGATCAAAAATCCCTTTGTTTAAGGAGATGACTTATGCAGCCATGATTGGCCAATCTGCCGGGGTTTCGGAGTCCGCAATTAGTCATCATCCATGTCGTTGAGTCTCGAGGGACAGGCAATTTCACTGGGGCAATAGAACACACAGAGTCATGCATGCAGACATGCTCGACTTGCTTGAAGCTCTTGGAGTTCTGATATGCAGTGGCCTGAACGGGCACCAACGAGGTTGCGAAGGCGGGGGATGGGTCGGCGGTTTACGGTATGCGCAGGTATGTGATTGTGCTTGGACTTTGGGGGGACGAGGGCTCTGCATAGAGGATAACCGGACACACCAGCTCACCGGAAGGCGCCGAGTAGGGGGCCAGATGAAGATACGACCGGGAGCATTTTGTCCGTAGTTCTCATCCGACGTGTAATGCGGGGAATTGGAGGGGTAGCACGTTCTCTTAATGAGAACTAGCGCCATGTCCTCACCTCTAAGTTTCGGCCATCTGCGCCATATTTTCACTCGATATCCTGACACCGCATAAACTCTGTGTTGGAGTCATGGAGAGCATCAGACGTCTGCTATGTGGTAGTTGATGATCGGTAGGTGCTCTTGCCGGTAGCTCTTGAGGCTCCGCAGACACTGTGGATCATCAATTTGTCGGCTTCAGTCGGAGGTGACATGGCGCATAAGATCGCGTCGCGGATAACTCAAAGTCTGCCCAAGCTAGTTGTGCGTTTTTTTTGATGACATCTGTTTTGACTGGTGGTCACTGCATATGCAACCCTGTGTTACCGACATCATAAGTGCGTTTTCCACACGTTGAATCCCGGCGCGGGCGAACCGTCGTATTGTAATTAACAAACAGCGAGAACGAGATTTTTGGAAACAGCAGCCACAAAAGAACCCAATGGGCTTCAACCGTTCATTGCATCTACCCCCGTGTTGTTTTGACTCGAGGGAGCACGCCACGAACACGACGCGTCCACCAATGACAGCGCCAACATCTGAGCAGCAGCACAACCCACGGAAGTGTGACGGCGGAGCCTAAATCTTCGAGCGTCGCCATGATTTTTCACTTTTACTTGCGTAGTGAATTCTTTTTGCGTCATCGTCATTCTCCGCTCCCGCCCCAAATCCAGCGCCTGGACACTGTACACTGCGCGCCCCGCTGCACATTGCCCTCATTAAGTGAAGAGAAGGCAATGCAAGTCAAGTTACAGCTGTCAATTACGCAAGCGATGTGTCTCTGACCTGCTCTACCGAGTACGGCTTAGAGGCCATGGCAAGGTGGCTCGAAACTCTCCGACCGGTCTGTAACGGTACCGTAGGATAAGTTTCCCAGCAGTATCCCTGATATCCTTGAGTGGTTAACATGTGAATATGACTGATTGCCAAGATGAAGAAGGGCATTTCACTGTAAAATGGCACCTTGCAGAGAGTGTCATTCATGATGTCACTCTATCGCTTTCATGGCGTAGCTACTCTTCTCTCTTCTTCAATCTCGATTGCCATGGGCCATTATTGACACAACGCCACGCCCAGGTTGTTGGGACCTCAACCTTCCTTTTCTTGCCAACGGTCGCACACACCGGAGCTATCCTCAAGATCAGGGGCGAATTCTAACAACCCAAAAAAAACCGGAGCTTTCATTACACCTCAAATCGAGCAGCCTGGATATACCCCTGTATGACGTGCGGTGTGTGGGAGGCAGCTCTATGAACCATCTATCCAGACGGCCGCTCTACCCTCCTCCAAAGGGAGCAGCTACTTTATTTTCTCAAAAATTGACGAATGCCAATCTCCCTCGCGACTGGCGGGCAGGACAACGACGTCTCTGTCTAGAGCAGACCCAAGGAGCGACCCTTGCTATCAGTCTCTTGAACATCCAGACCCCGCACCCTCTTCAGCTTCCTCGCCGTCTCCTATCCACCGAGAGTCAAGGGATATGTCCTGCTCCTCGACACCCGCTAGGTATATTTCCACCCTATCTGATTACGATGAAGGAATCCACCTGATCGAGTCGTCAGCAGAGCGCGCTTGGCTGCCCCAATTTCTGAAAGACGGTTTCTTTGCGCCACGGGACGATGGCCTGGAACGCCGGCCGGATCTCAAGGCTTACGACTCGTGCAGCGCCTCGTCTGTTGACAATGATAAGCCGGCTGATACGTCAACAGGGGGTTCTCCGGAATTAGGAGAGATTCACGAACACGCTGAAGATGACACTGCTATCAACGCCCAGCCGTGGAGGAATGTTGACTACCTTTCTCATGAATGGAAGGAAGAAGACATCTGGTCATCATGGAAATATATTACCAGCCGCCGAGGAGAGCACCCTAATAGCACCCGTTTGGAGAATGCATGCTGGAGAACATGGATAAAATACAAAAACAACCTGAAGACTGTGTCTCCCGAAACGCTCAACTGGTAAGAACATGACGGACTTAGGCACGAGTATCAAGCTAACTTTGTGCAGGCTGAAAGATAGTGATGTGAGTTGGCTATATGGGCCCGTTCAGCCAGGTGCTAGCAAGATCTACTGTACGCAGACTGGGCTTTCCGGTGCCTCATTGTTACCGCCAAACTCACTAGTCAACAACAACAGGAAGCCTATCTTGAAGAAAAGGAGCATATCAGATATAATGCTGCAGAGACCATTGTCAATATCATCCTTACCTCAGCAGGTAACCCCAGTGGCCCAAGCGAGGCAGAATGACAGCCGGCGATTGAAAGAGCTTTCATCTGATCGCGCAGCGACGAGGGACCATACCATGTTTCCCTTCCCTTCGACGCCAATGAGCTGTGATACCTCGAGTATGCTGCCATCGTCAGCATCCACTGGGGTCTCATCACCGGGTGTTGAGCGAAAACACATCCACTTCAATTATAAAGTGGAGCAATGTATCGCCGTCGAGGTCAAGGACGACGATGACGACGGCGATATCAGTACCGATGCCGATTCCGAAGACGGAATCAGAATGAAGCTGGACTGGCCGCGAAAGTCGGCGAAGGAGGGCAATTCGTTACTGTCTGATGGAAAGACAATCGCAATGCTTCCATCAACGACATTAAAACATCGAGAACATATACTAGACGTCCCAGAAAAGGCTATATGTTACACCTCTAGCACCTTACACAGCCATCTCGTTTTACCTTTCTCAGCACAAGAGACATCTCGTCCACCCAAAGCGTCGGATAGGTTCTCCGAGGATTTAATGGCTGCCTATACAGACTTAGCCTGGTACAGCTCTGGGGGTTTCGAAGAACATCGTCCGCACCGCACTACTTCTACAGACAGCTTGACTGCCGAGCCAGCTGGCATGTTTATGCCTTATGGGGAGGCGGTCACATCTTCAAGCAAAGGGATGTTTTGCCGCATTATTGACACCGTGAACACAGCCAGGGATATGGTCTATGTTATTTGGAACAGTGGCTGGAGATGAAGCTTTGGAACGATGGAGGCACTTTACCTCTTGAAATGACGACTGCCTTCCCTTCCTTGCCTGTCCAGCTCGTTATTGCGAGCGTAGCTGCCGCCCTGCTAGTGCCAGACCACCAGGGCATCGTAACGTACATCTTCGTGGGAGAACTAGGCTGCCCGCTTGAGTCCAGCTGTCCCCGTCTGGCGCTGTCACCGGTCGTGTCACCCTCGCTTCAAGCGATCAATACGGAAGGCTGGGCGATTCAGCCCTTTATCGTGGTTGCGGGTCGATATCACCTCGCTAATTGGTACCGAGAAAGCAACGTCCCGGGAGATAGCGCAATTGCCACGACCCAAAATGGCTGGACTGATAACGAGACAGGTCTAGAGTGCATAAAGCACTTTAACCGATACACAACTAACCGATCAACTTCATGGACAAGATATACAAGGCCAAAACGATGTTGACGTGCAGCTACGAGAAGAAAGTTGCGGAAATGGAGGTCACAAATGGAAGGAGGAAACAGAACAATGGCGATGTGGTGTTTGTGGCAGGACAGGACATGACATGATGCGCGAAGATGTCAAATAGAAGTAAAGGCGTCTGGAGAAGACAACAACGATTGATTTCAATGGGCTGGACGTGTTGGGTGAACGGGCTTGGTTAGGGTAAAGTGGCTAACTCTTTTATCCGGCCAACTCGCTTATCATATACGTTACGTTATATCACTTCTTTACTGCGTCACGGCCGCTGATGCACTGACTGGTCTATGATGACGATTGATCTACGCCACGGCTAATCACATGAAGCGGAGGAAGCCCCGCCAAGGATCAATTCTACGGACGGTTGTTTGTTGATAAATTATCCCTACTCTTCATGCAAATGGTGGTCTAGAATGTATCAATTCAGATCACCCTTGGTTGTTTACCCCACAGTACCTGTTTCCTCCTCTCAACCCCAGACACTTCCCTCCCTTTGCTGAACAATAGTATCAAGGCGTGGATATTTGACCCTTCTCGAAGCATGACGACGCGAATCGGATAGTTAAAATCATTCGCCAAACCACAGACGCTCATGAGACTGCGTCAAGTCCAATTTGGGGATATGCTGTGTGAGCTGGCTCTGGCGTCTTAGTCTAGGTACCCCAGAACCCATGTATATTTCTTTTTTTAAACATTGAGCATTGCTTGAATTCTAAATCCGAGTTCCTGGCTATAATTAACGAGATCTCTCCTCTATGCATTCGAGCAGTTGGGCTGCAGGGCGGGCAACAATACTTAAATTTGGGGCAAATCGCTCCCATGGTTTTAAAACAGACGGCATTAGGTAATAAAGCATAACGAAGCTTGGGACTGTTATTGATTCTACGCCCGAGATGCGAACATCTAAGCTGTTCTAAATCAGCATTATTCCCCTGGTTTCCCCCATACACAATATATCTCGTCGTCTATTGGTAGTGGTCTGGATCATGACACTTATTTGTCCAAAGCATAGCGATTAGTCAGTAACCTCCGGCGTCGTGTAGTTGTCTTTTCCTAGCTTCCTGAGGACTGCGGTTGTCGGTTGTCGAAAGTGTTCTAGGTAGTAGTCGAGGGCCAAGGATTAGTTGAACATCGTAGCGAGATGTGTTTTGATCCTGCGTGTGGCCAGTTGCTGTGCCTTAATCGAGCTGCCGTCTAGTCCTAGGGCTTTCAAGGGCGCAGACTCCAAGATAGCCTCCTCTATTTCCTATATCGTTATTAGTGGCATGATGATGGGATTGGGATAGCTGGCGTTCTACATGTCGCTGAGATCTATCTATGCCCTCTCTCCCGAGGTTGGTTACTGGCTATCATGTGAAAGGTTCGTCCAATACCGGCATCACGTTTGGCGTCCGATCACGTCTTGTTTCGAGCCCATTTTGTGACCGTCTGAGGGATACAGATGATTGTGCAGCTTCCTCTACCTTTGATCCATCTGAGTGCCCCTCTTGATGACCCTCCTGTTGTGATCACGCGTCTCACGGTATGCTGCCCAGGTCTCTTCAGGGTAGTACAGAGGCTATCTTAGCGGCGGAGCTGTTTTGATTCTGTGAGGGTCTTTGCGCGTTCTTCCTTTCATCGTTGCTTTGACCTCGGCGATAGGATCATTGTCGGCACAGCTTCTTCAACGACTGCTGTGATGGCTATCATGGCCTCTCCTATATGTCGATCTAAAGGGGACTCTGTTCTTGGTCTTTGCTGCGGTGTCTCGACCTTGAAAGGACGAGCCATTGAGTTGGAGCTTGGATCGGTTAGTGTCACATGGAAGGTGATTTACTGAATATAGTCAAAGCCAAGATATTTAAAACCTACAGTAGCTACATCGTTCGGAAAGATGATGATTATTTATAAGTTGTATATTACCCATCGCGGTTAAATGAGCCCTAGGATTCCAGGCATACCGAAGCCTATCCTGTTACAGATGGGGTATTCTTTAATACTATTGAGCTTCTGGTTGCTAACCAGGCGGGTCGGCTAGCTAAATCACAATAGCCAGCATCTAGACGTTGTGTTCCTGCTTCGTTTCCCGATGCTCATCCTCTCGCTGGACCACCGTCTCTTGTTGGAGGTGGGTATGATTAGTAAACTTCAGCTCGCCAGCTTTCTTCTCAGGTGATGTATGCTGGTTGGCGTTATCGTCAAGATTGCTAGAGCTCGGTACTGGACACGAAGGGTCTGATATATCTCGCCGAATGGGGTGTTCGCTACCGGTCTTGACGGTACCGATATCGGAAGATCTATTGGCTTGCTCGAGGGCAAAATCACCCGAATCGAAATACTTTCTTCCCTTCCATTGATTACCGAGTTAGGTAGATTCTTGCTGATCATGAAGGCCGTAGAATATTTTTTACTAACTTCTAACTGATGATGAAGAAGGTTCTCTCTGCTGGGAACTATTCCATATAGGCTCAAGAGGCGCTTATCCTTCTCCATAGTGAGCTCGGAGATTTTTGGTTGATTAATATTTGCAATTCGGTATTGTGGATAAGTGAGTGGTTGAAGTGGGGAAGACCATCAGTCTAATATAGTCCGCTGGTGGGGCCACCATGAAATCCTCAAAAACCATTCTTTGAAAAATTGAAAATAGAGGGGTCAATGCTAGACCCGGTATTTGAAAACAGGTGACGTAGCGCGGGTTAACATCAGAGCATGTGTCAATTACATACCCTGTGCTTTACTGTGGGTGCTGGCCCCCCTCTCTCAGCTCTCCTGATGTAAACCTACTTTTTCGCCTCTTGAAACCACCAGTCAGGTGCCAGTACGGTTCTCACAAGGTACAGTGTTTAGGACTCTAAAGTCTTCGGTTTTACCGGAACTCATGCTCGATTGAAGAGTTGATCTAGCTCTGATCAATAATGAACTATCCCTTTGACCGGCATAGCCCTTCTCTGAAGTAGTTAGCTCCACTTGACCCCACGTACAAATCAGCGACAAGAGATTTGGTTCAATAAGGCACTTTAAGTCAGTTACTGTTCTGTAACTTTGTTACATTTTGCTCAAGTATATAGATAACTGGGTTTGGTGACTATTGCGGATTTTTAACATAATCTAGATGTACTCGCAAACTGATAGGCACTTATTCATTTGAGCCCCTAAGTGCGACTTCGCAGAAGGGCTATGCCAGTCAAAGGGATAATAAAAATCATGCAACGAGACTATGTGATTTTCTAAGGTACAATGCGAATATGTGAAGACTGAAGAGCTTGAGAGTTTTTGTCGCTTAACAACGTTTGCGCTTCAATCCCACCATAGCTCCAGCAGCAACTAGAACGGAGCCATCTGATGCGACCGGAGTCCGCAAAGGTCCCGAGAATGATAGATCTACGGGTAAAGACGTCAAGGTTTTAGGGTGTGCGCTCACTTGACAATCGACACAACGCCCTCTCTGGCCGCCGGAATGGTTGCTTGCAAGATCAATCTGCTTGAGAGATAATTTGGTAGAAGATCCCCCGTAGGGGCGTACTGTCTCATTGAGTGTGTTCTTAATCCTGCATTCAACCATTGTAAATGCATCGGAATCTGACATCGTCGACATGCCATCACCAAAACTTCCATGGCCGACGTAGGAGCTGTGTTCCTCGGTCGAGTACGCTTAATCCTGGTTCTGGAAATGAGGACAATACAGCAGGACGCGCAGAATCTAAGGGTTCATTCGGCTCCAAGGATTGATCTTTCGCCGGAAGGCGGCCAAGCACCATCGACGGCGACAGCAAGGTCTGCCTCCCGGAGTCAGTGGCCTCATTCATTTTGATGCGTTTGCACCGCTTTTTCGGTAAAGGGGAGGTGGATACAGCGTCAGTGGCGACAAGGGCGGAATCTTGACACAATGGGTGCCAAATGTGGTCGGCGGGGAGGTAAGAAGCGAAGTATCGAACGAGGGAGTCCAAAGAGTTTGTACGGAAGACCTGGACTGCATGTTCCTACTGAGGCATCTTGATGAGGTTTGGGCTTCCAATGATTTCGAAACTTGCAGATTCAAGAGAGTTATTCAACTCACAGAGTCGCTGTTGTCTGCTATTGCTGGCTACATGATGAAATTCGACAGTCGACTGCGCTTCGTAGGAGATTTCGGAGATATCATGATAAAAAGCCTCAGCGTCTTGAAGGGGGCCGAGTAGGTGTTGTATTGATCGTGGAGCTTGGTGAATAAATCCTCTTTCTTTATGTCGAATTTCCAGGATGGCCATATCCATAATGGGTCGTCCATGTTGTGGAAATGATCCCCTTTAAATTGACGAGAGCTGCAGTAGATTGAAGTTGGTGAGAGCTAGGACTTGGACGTGGAATAGTAAAGAGACGCACGGTTGGCCGTAGAACGGGATGCCTCGAGGACCCTGTGGTTAATGGCGGGTCAGCAACAACGCTGACGTACCAAAGGAAACGTGGGGGGCGAAAACCACTCATGTGCGCCAGTTCAACTCAGTGTCTTCGCCACACAATTCTGCCTACCCGTCAAATGATGGAGGGTGGCAGAGTGCGGAGCTTTGCCTTTGGCCCCGATGCGAGACATTTAAAGCGAGCTATCTCTTTGAGCGGCACAAGGCATCCACGGGGTCACTCGCCCCACCTTGCTTACTAACAACGCTAGTACCTGCGGGGTACATGAAGTTCTCGTCAGACAGCTGCTTCATTCAATACAGCCAAAATCATCAAAATCCTCATACAAATTGACCTTAACGCGTCTTAATTAAAACGATGAGCTCCCAAAAGATACCTGATTATATAGATGATCACAGCTTTAATACCCCGCCTTTGAGGGCAGCTAATGACCCCACCGGCGTGCCTGATTTTCTGCCCGAAGAGGGCCGCGGTGATGATTTTCAACCTTTCAACCTAGAATATCATGATTTCAAGATCAACCCTCTACCCAAGGAACCACTTGAATTATTCCAGCTTTTCATACCTATTTCCCTTATACAGTCATGGATTGAATACACCAATAGCTAGGTCGCTCACTTACTTGAAAATGCCGTTATTGATAACTGGAATACCCCCCTTTCTAAATGGTCCTGCATTCTCAAGTAGGAAGGCATCTCCACTGCAACAGCTTATATATAGCTTGGGGTCCTTATTTACCTAGGAATTCATAGGGAAATATCGATTAAAGACTATTGGAAGTCCCCTAGCCTAGGAGATCAGCGCCCTCTTCACTCAATCACCAAGTTCATGCCGTTACAGAAGTTCGAGCTGATTACGAGGTATTTCCGCACTTTTGACTATACCAAGCTCGATGTGAGGGATGAGAGCGACCTTCTAAAGACCTTCCAGCGGCTGAAGAGTAGTCTAATCACATATAAAGGGTGTCTATCAAGCTCTATTCTCCAGGGACTAATCTAACTGTAGATAAGTATATGATCCCTTTTACAGGCAGATTAAAAGAGATAACTGTTATTAAGAATAAACCTACGCCCGTGGGGTTCAAAGTCTGGGTTATTGCCTAATAGGGCTTCTTTCTGCAGTGGCTTTAGCACGTGAAGGCATCACCATATAAGGCTGTTATAGTTAAGTTACCTATACTAACGCCGTATAGCAAGAAGGGAAAGCTACAGACCGAGATTCCTCTTAATAATACGCAAAGCATCGTGGTTTACCTACTAAAAAGGCTGTTAACGCAGATATATCACGTCTTTATGGGTAACCTCTTCTCATTGCCGCAGCTCTTTCGCCTTCTTCGGTAGCTTGGCCACGGTGCCATAGGCATGGCATGCCCTAACTGCGGCATTACCACCGAGATAAAGCATATAAAAGAGACCGGAAAAGCTCCTGATGGCATAGCTTTGCAGTATAACGAGGTATATTTGATCCTGATATAAGATAAATAGGTATGGATAGCTTTACCTGTTTATCCCTTACTAATTTGTCCTTTTCCTTTCTCCCTAGGTTATTTAAATCGCTTAGAAAGATAGCAGCATCATGCTCTTCCTTTTAACTGTGCTTAGCAGAGCCCCTTACGAGCGCATACTAAAAAAGAGGAAAAAGCTTACTAAAAGAGGCATAAAGGCAGAGTCATAATGCCTATAGCAGGTCTTTAATAGTAATAGCTTCAAGATAATCCCTATTCCTACTATTACCGCTTAGTATAATAATAAAATAAACCACGTTAACCGCGGCGATTAGATACGGTCTTATATAACATATTAGCACCGATTCCGGCGCGGTCCTTGGCAGGCGTTACTTTGGTCTTTCCTCCTTGAAGTTGCACTTGCGAATAGCTTCATTTTACAGAAGAAAACACGGCAGCCTCGTTAGAAGCCCTATACCACGCTTCAAGCTTAGAAGGAATGCATTTATAATGCTATTTTTAATAGATACGCTGCTAAAGGTCACACTAGGAAGAGAGACTGCACAGGGAAAGAGGAAGATATCGACGATTAAGAAGCCCGGCAAAATCACCTACAAAGAGATATCAATTATGTCTATCGAGGAAGAGATAGGTCTTCCTCGTGCCTAGCTTGTAAGGGCTTTCGGCAAGGGCAGACCCGACCCTCGAAAAAAAGGAAGGAAAAAGGAGGCTATCTACAGCCTATATCAGGAAATGCGCGAGGTCCACAGACTAGGTACGGATGCAAAGTGTGTGATGTAGCGATTTGTAACAATGCTGACTGTTGGTACTTCTATCACACGCTAATTTAGGTGTAGGCGGAGGTACCAGCCGTCACGGTCATTTTGATTGGCCCCCACCCCTGTCGTGACATCGTGGATGCCTTGTCCCGCTCAAAGAGATAAGATGCGGTATGGCCTATGTTAAACACAATGCTGTGAGCCAGGTTAAGATAAAATACATTATCTTCTCAGCCATGGCTCACTTCACTCGACCTTTATCTACTTCACAGTTCTCACAATATCCAACGACACTGCAAAATTATTCGCTCTTGTTGTCCCAGTACACCATGGACAAAATGGCAGTTCTGCTCGAATCCTCCACTGCAGAATTATCACTGCACCTAATTTCAGTCCCTAGCAGATATGTTCTAGTACTCCCTAAGTTGGACGCTCCAGGGAGCGCGAGAAATTAATGACTGAGATTCAGTTCATAGAATACTGTCCACTGAGCAGTTTGCTTGAGGAAATATTACGAATCTAGCCGGTTTCTATTCTGTATTTCCTCCTTTTAATGGGCCACAATACTTGCCCTGCATTCCTTCCAAAGGACATGTCTTGTGTTGTTCGCGTGGATTTCAGAGGCGGCTGGAGATATGGACCAAAAGCCGAAAACGGAAGGTTGCTGCCCTGCGAAGCAGAGCATTGAACGATGCTGGCATTGCACGCACTGTGCATGATAGTTATGGTTTGGGCACGTCTCAGTTAAGCAGCGGTTCTTTAGTGTACTGTGCCTGCGGTGCAATGTCGAATTGACGGGACCAATTTTCAGAAAGAATCAGCTAGGTATCTTCGGATGAGAGGAGGCAACACATGTTCAAAATTGATAGATATTTAGCTAGAGGAGGCGATAGCTGATCAAGCTTGGGTCCCCGTCAATCTCGATCGGCAATCACCATTTGCCGAAGGGTTAACATTATCTGCCGTATGTCGCTTACAATATATCCCCAACATCCCTCAGGAACCCAAAGCGTTGCGTGAATCGAAGAAAAGGGAGGTGATGCCTGTTGAAAGCTTGGACCCAGAAATTACATCAAAGCCACTGACAAAAATACAGATTTATAAATGTGAACACGGTAATCAAGCGACCTTTGGCGTCTTGACAGATGAGATGCCCCACCGTTTTATGCGAGAGGAGTCTTCAAGACAACGGAGTTGAGCTCCGACCCCCTTGATAGGTACAGAACGCAACTTCAACGCTATGACAGCTCCACGTGCACACACACCAGGCTGCGGCGCCGTACCCCCATGATTGCCTGGAGCTTCAACTGGTGTCTAGCCTGTTTGGGCTTCCGACAAGGGCAAATAAGGTCAAAAGGGTCAAAACGGCACGCTCTCAGTGAAATCAGCAGTGATGTAAGCTGCGGGCGCAGGGCAAAGCAGGCTAGGTACGGTTATGCGATTTGTGATTTAACGATTTGTAACGATCAGAACTGTTGGTACTTGCATAAATCAGGCGGTGATAAAAGTACCTCGTGTTTTTTGCATTTTAATTGGTTATGTCCCCATATCGTGACCGGACTGGAGCATAGAGGGAGGGCAGGCCCCAATGAGGAGCAGCAAGTGCTGGAGCTGGACGGGGCAGCTTTAGTTACTCGCCGTCCATACCCGAACAGTCCATGGCGTCTGCAGCGTTGGAGGCTAAAGAAAAATGATGATTTTGCAGGAGGACTGCTTCGACAGCAGAGCAGGTCTCTTAGTGTTTTTGCTATCACTGATTGAAAGTACACAGACTTATTGGCTCGCGGAGCGCTACGATATTCCCTGTGAACATTTTGCAATGCACCGCAGCATTGCTAAACTGCCCGCAAAATTCCCGTTTTTCCCCTCGCCACAGCTTCCGGCGTTTGTTAACAGTGATTGTCTCCCAATATTTCTTTTGGGTTCATCCTCCAGTAACTCATTCAACGCCCAGCTTCATCAATTAAGTAAGTATACCATTCAACCAAAAGAACATCTCCAGCACGTCCTGTCCTGTCTCTGGACTTTCCCCCGCGGACCCGGGCTCTTGGATCCCCAGTGCCCTCCACTTTTACTCCACACCTCCACCAGTTAGTACGTCTACACTGGCAAGTGACCTACTCCGTCGCTGCTTCTGGCAATGTTCGGCATGCCCCCTCGACCTCACATCCTTCCTGTACTCGTACGTTCTTCAAGGCACAACGCACGATCCTCCGACCGAGCGTCGCGGCCGTTTTTATCATTAATCGCCACCATACGACTATCTGAATTCAACGCCCAGGTACATGAACCCTTCCGCTGTCTCCGCAGCAGCTTTGGCGACCTCTGGGCGGGACGATTGACTTGGCAAATTGCAGAGAAGCATTCCACGCGACGCTATTTACCTATTCAAATTCATCGACTACTAAATTAGTCAAGCTCTTGAGGACGCATCGCAGTCAAACACATATCTTACTGGATAACCTCGCGGCGACTCGAGCTCTGTTTCCATTACTGGGAAGCCAGGCTCGGACGATTGTTGCTAGACGTCTCCCGACCGTATTACATGGTCGTCGAACCGTGGAAATCTTACTATGTAGCCTGACGATGAGCATACTCGGAATTCCTGCGACGTCGATAATTAAGCAGTCCTATTAGGGTCTTGCTCCACGTCTCATATGCTTACGCGGCTAAGATGCCTTCAAATCCAAATAGTTCACATAGAACCCCGCCACCACTAACCGATTATTCTCTCCATCTCAATTCCCTCACCGGCAGTCATGAGACGGGGCCAAGCGACCCACCAGAGTGGCATAATGACTCGAGCCATAAGGCGACGGCCAACAACGATGCCATAGACGGTATGCACTACCTCTAGCCGACTCATAGTAGTGTAGAAGAAACTGATATGAAGCTCTAGTTAATGTCCCCTTTTACCGGAAAGAATCTGATTTATGGAATCCGGAGAAACCAGACTTGCATACTCAATACCAGGCCGCCCCTCCTATACCCATCACGGCGCACAGCAGTAGCGTTGATGACTACCGCAGCGTCATCGACGACTTAACACTCGAGATTCAACAGCTTAGGAAGGAACTCAAGCGCTATAAGCAACCGGGTCCGGCCCTGCTCCATAAAGACAAGCTGTTTGAGATCAAGGTTCATGGGCTGCCCCAAAAGAAAAAGAGAGAACTCGAAGCCATACTGAGAGACCTTACCACCGATCTCGATGGGTCTCCAGAGGTGTCATCATTGCAAAAAAGGACAAAGATATCCCCCCACAACCGCGATCACATATACTCCAAATCTGGTATTCAGCGCAAACGTGCTCCTTCCTCTCCAGGTTCCAGCCTCCGGCCAGCTGACTCCGCTTATGCCTCCAGGTCGGCTGGTGCCGAGTCTTCAAGCACCTCTTTTAACCTCCCCATCTTGACTTCAACCCAATCATCAAAGGGCAAGGTCGAGGATTATCTACGAGATGTTCCCGACGGCCTGTACCCACGACACGTAATCATGACAGACAAGGACCGGAAGAGTCTCGTTGTTCGTCGTCTCGAACAGCTCTTCACAGGCAGAAGTAACGGTGCCGATATCTCGAAGATTCCGCTTATGCGGCCGGGTGGCAGCTTCATCATGGCGCGCGTTGTAGCAGACGCACAGGTGGCGGACCCATCATCTGCCCACGAACCACCCACTCGTGTAACTGAGCCTATCCGGGAAGCCAGAATCCTCCCTCTAGAACAACGATCTCGCACTTGGGGAAACAAGTGTCATTCAAGTGACCGTGGGTCGGCTTCTGATCCCAATAAGGACAACATGGAGACCGGAGGCAATGATAAAGGCTTGGTCTCTGGTACCAAGCCGTTTCCCCCACTCCCGCTTCTGCCAAAACAGCGACCAACGCGACCTTGTGATTTGGACCCCAATCGTGCGCAGATTCCGTCTGAGAATATGGACTACATCCGGCATTTGGACCTACTGCTGCCCGGGTTATTGCCTGGACAGCAGAGTATCCAGGACGTCCACCTAGACGCTGAAGGCTGGGTGTCCTTGAACCTGCTGTACAACTTGGCCCAGCTCCACTTGATCAATGTGACACCAGACTTCGTTCGCTCCGCCGTATCCGGAATCAGCACCAGATTTCAACTATCCCCTGACGGGCATAAAATTCGATGGCGAGGCGGATTCAAAGATACCAAGTTCAGTAGCCACAGCTCTGGCTACGACTCGCAAGAAAGTCCTTCTATCGACGATATCCAGGGTTCGGAAAAGAAACGTAAACGTGAGAAGACTAGCCCATTTATTAGCAATGAATCCCAGTCCTGCGGCTCAAGTAAGGATATGCCTGCATTTGATCCACAGCTTTGCGCTCGAGTTGAAAGTTTCCGCTACAAGCCATTGTTTGCTCAGCAGGATTCGTCAGATGGGCACACTTCACGGGATGTGTCAGTTGGCTCTCCTATAGTCGTGGACGACGAAAATCCTGGCGAGTCGGACTTGGGCTTGAAATACTCCGCAGGGTCGGTTGGCAAATGGCAACGCCACGAAGGTGCTATCACATACTATAGCGGTGCACCTTTCTGCATTGATTTGACGGGTGATCCAGAAGATCTATCACCAACCACTCGCACGCCCTCAAGCGCCCAAACTAGAAAGGATTCTCAGCAACCATCAGAATTCGCTCGGTCTCCTCGACGAACAACATCCGGGTCCTTCATCGGTTACAGGCCGTTGACGGATCGATGCCAAGACCTGCGTCGGCAGACACCAGCCATGGGCGAGGATAATAATGAAGTTCAGGGCCTGATAAACGATGACAGTGAACAAAGCAGCGATATCGAGCTGGATTTGATTTGGAACGACGATCAGCAGTACATGGGGCAACAGCCCTTGGAACCCTGCGGACTTGGTGGTGTTCTCCCCGATGATCACTTTATGGTAGTGGTCGATACGAAGCGGCCCAAGCAAGATATCCTCCCATGGTCTTCCGAGCCTCAGAGTGGGAGGTCGAATGAAAGCATAGAGGGGATCATTCATCGACGGGCAGCGATATTAACTTCTTGTCCCGCCCCCGGCGGTTCAGAAGCAAAAACAATCGAAGAATCACCGTCTATCGGGATTGAGTATCTGTCATGGCGCATCGAGAGACTGATACCAGTTCCACTGCCATCCCCTGCCAGGTTTTTCCCGCCGTTTAGCACCGATAATTCCACGTCCGGCGAAGATGATGACCTATCTATAGATGCAGATAATATTGGGTCGACAGAGGAGCATATGAGCTGATGGACGAACTCATGCCATTCCGATAGCTACTCTAAGGGCGTCGATGTTAGCAGCGGCGTCGATGCTGGTGAAGTTCCAGACGAATTGTCTCGAGACTAGAACCTGTATCGTGTTAATCAAGAAACTGCGGCGAGGATCTTGCTTAACCGCATTCGGGAGGCCGCTGCTACACCGAACAAGAAAACCACTACAGGCATCGTCTAATGGGATAATTATAGTTCTGCTGCTAGTGCTGGAGCAGAAGAGAGCGAATATAATAGCAGTTGCCAGGAGTTCCTGAACAACTCATGATTTTCCAGAGGGAAATATAGTCGCAGCACGAATATTCTAAGGACAAATTTACCCTCAAAATTATTTAATATCCTGTGTGGCTACTATTCTATTTACCGCTTATCTTCTTCGATATAAACGTGATGCCAATGATACATAGGGCATAGTAAAAAATTCATGTCTTTGCGGTAATAATAGGTGGGATAATGCTATTCCCGGCTATGGTTGATTTTTCCGCCTCTAAAACCTCCAAAATTACTGGGGCTTTGGCACCACATAAAGCCAATAGGTATGACAGACGCAAAAGAAATCTTGTCATTCATTCGGGGCATCGCCGAACCAAGTTGCCGACGGTAAACTTGGATAAAATTAAGAAACACACACAACGTTGCCGTGTTACAGAATACGATGCACTTGGAACAATGTTAGCGGTGACCACATTTGGATTGAGCGATCCTCAGGAGTTCCGAACTTGTCTCCTCATTGAAGAGGCCTAGGCTCATCTCTGATGTTTATATGACGTAAAAACCATATGTCAGATTATTTAACCCTCCTGCAGCCCATGATTCGCCCATCTGCGAGATAAACAGCAACAGGAGACGAGGACTGAAAGTAAAATCGGAGGGTGACCTCCACCGTTCCAGTCACGTAGTCTTTGTTAATATCGCCTCTCTCTAACAGTCTCTCTCTCCTAGACAAAACACGATTTCGCCTCAGGCGGCAGCGCTACTTTACTTTACGGGGCGAAATCAAATCAGGATCACTTATAATATCCTTCTCGCCACGGGGAAACCCTTAGCATGCCTGCAATCCCGCCAGGCTTCTTATGTCGAGTAAATACCGGCCACTGCTTCCCAATACTACACCAGCATCGTGTTCAATAGAAGATGCCTCCACCTTTCAGTCTCAATCTTCGCTTTCAGGCATAACCTAGATTCCCCGAGCAGGAACTCACGCGGCTTGCGAATCCTGTCGAAAGAAGAAGACGCGAGTAAGACCTCCCTTAACTTGGTTATTGATTCTATTCAGGAACCATGCAACTAAAATCAGTGCAGTGTACTGGCGGTAGGCCTATGTGTAAGCGCTGCATTGAAACCACCACAGTTTGCATCTACCGCACCGATGAGAAGGAAAAGAAGATATCAGCCCTGGAGAGTCGAAATAGCGAAGTGATCACCGAGTTGGAAGAGCTACGCGAGCTATACGCCCTGATACACTCACGGTCAACTGAAGAGGCACAAGAGATCTTCAACTGCATACGGAAGAATAGTAATCCTATCGGAGTCTTACAGATGGCCAAGGCCTCAGACCTACTACTGCAGGGGACTTCGCCCTAAGAGACAGGCATGAAGGTACAGGCCAGGCGGGAACGTACTTTCGAGTAAGGCGGAACAGTTCATCATAACTGAGAACCAGACTCGCAGAAGATATTCGTATTCTCGTTCGAGATCGGAAGAGCAGCGGGATATAATATTAAGCCGTAAGGCTCTTCGTGGGTGTTGTAAATGAGCGATAATAATAAGACTGAGCTTTGAATATCGCTAAGTGCACGAAGCGCCTAGACGCCACTTCTACGATACTCTTGCTGCAGAGCTTGGAGTCAAGATTGTCGAGATAGGAAGCCCTAGCGGACCCCTTTCTAGGCGTTTCATCCGTAAGAACGTAACTTTGAACAGATTTAGAGAGTGAGTGAGGCGCCATCAAAATTCAGCTCTCTGTCTGGGTGTATTACTCTAGGCCCAATGGCATGGCCATCCAGCTCGACTGCCCCCACCTTTAACAGACTGCCGATCTATTTACGCTCACCACACAAAATCCCATGATTAGCATGGCCGGAAAATAAAAAATAAAAATAAAAATAATAAGGTGAAGCTTGCAGACAGCACTAGATTTGGGACCCTATCAATATTGATACCAAGTTGATGTAATGAAAATACCTTACCCAGTCACTATGACGAGGACGTGACATACTTTCACTGTCAAAGAACTAACTACAATCCCTCTTTCTTTCTCCCCCTCCCTGATAATGAAAGCTAGAACAAACCAATGGATTCCATCTTTCGAACCTATGTTATATATGACGGCCCTATGAAGCCAAGCTTTGATCATCATAACGCCCCTCTTTTGGTAGCGGATTTGTTTCTTAATCCCAATCCCATTCCTCATTCTCAATCATCGGTAGTTGCTACATCCCTATTGTCAGTCCCAATTTCAGCGAAAGGGGAAATTCACCTCCTCTCATTGGCTCATACCCTTGTAAAATCCTCTTTCACTGAAAGAGGGACAGTGTTTTTAGAGGTCCCAGCAGAGTTTTTGATTAAAAGTGCGTGATAAACCTTCTCATTGGCTAGTTTGTTCCTTCGACGCAACCTGCGCAGCTAGCTTTACTTTTGTGGCGCAGACCGATACTACCTCATGGGCGCCTACGTGCAAATCGATATCTTGACCGCGCGTGTTTCGTGACCGCGCCGTAGAAATATAGCAAGGGCTCTACTGACGCCAGTATATATGCAACAAAGATTTCGCCCTCCTCGATTGATTCTTATTCTTGTCAGTCGTCCACTTTTGCCATGATGCATTGACTACTCTGGCGACCCTGACTATCTTCAAACATGTGGCCTCCAAAGCACCATGACCATCAGCCTGATGATCAGGACGTCGAACGGAATGAAACAACGCCATGGCGCAGCATACAGGATGGCCTCGCCTATTCCATAATCGTCCGCTTGGCATCAGTGCGGCTACAGCAAAAAAAGCCCAAACCAGCATGGAGCGAAGATTATCTGTTGGGCCAGTGGCACGATACAGCACTCCGAAGCCCAGCCACCGTAGAAGCTCAGCTATGAGTTATTCTCCGTGGTGTCGACCTCATAGTGGATCGAGCCAGGTTCACGCTAGTGAAGACTTTATATAGATCTCCATGCTGGCTGAATACGTATTGGAAAGACAGCTTTTGGCCCTGCGAATTCAAATTTGTAGATTGCCTGAGACGATATGTTGATATATGGAAATGGTTCATTTGTTATGTGTTTAGGGTTCTACATTTTAAAACACATCAGCAGCAAGAGATCTATAACTTATAACTCGGACGCGATGAAACCATCATGATGCGTCATATATTGTATCTGGTTGCTCTTTTATAGCGCGAGGCTGAATTCTCTAACTGGAATCTGGACGAAGCACTTGAGGAAGAAGCGGATAATTCCAGTGACTGTAATGATGAAGATGAAGATGAAGATGACGATGGTGACGGAGATGATGAGGAGTATATCAGCGAGTACGACGGAGTCAAGACTGAGAATCATTTCAACGAAAAAGATCAATTATTGCGATTTAAATGATGGTGAAGATGCGTTAACTTCAGATTCGGCGTTTTCTCTTCCGTCTGGTCTTTAGCTGCACTTATCTAAGGCCATTTTCAACTTTCGATGATGTTCTGGACGTACCAGGAACCTACCGGAGATATGTCTGCATATGCCATTATTCACTATACAGCCTTCTTAAGAATCCAGAGACCGTCCTTGCTTTTCATTCAGCCATGGTTCATCACCTAGACTAGCTGCCCTCATGTGGATTAGGAGGCTTCTGTTCTTCGAGTACGCCGTCCCCGTTTATGCCTACAATAGTCTTGACTTGGCTTGGCCTTGTCGGACAGCTTATCCGTCACAACCCGGTCGCATTTCGTCCATCCGTTGCAAATATCTTCTACGGGGTTGCTATATACCATTCGGAGAGTTAATAGAACTGAAGGCATTTGGGAAATCTATCGTAAACGAGAAGGAGTTCCAGGCAACCTAACTTGGGCTCCTGACGGCCGGTCGTTTACAATTGGTGACGACAAAAAAGTCATGCTGTTAAAGTTTTGTGAGACCCATCACAAAGCCGTGAGAGTAGTACAAGAGCAGGTAGATGAGACAGCTTCATCCACTAGCAAAAGTTTCCTTGGGCAAGATATGTGCTCGAAACCAGGGCAAGTAGAACTTGTCTACCCAAGAAGTCAAGTGCCTTAGCCCTGCTATAACCTGATATAGTTCCCTGTAACTTTGGGTGCTTCTGAACAGTCGTTCAGCCCAAAAAGTAGTCCTTGAGCCGTGCCATGTCGACAGAACAAAATACCACCGATGACCCTGAACGATAACACCAGGGATGAATGGTAACCGGGATAGTATCTCGTCAGCCTGTTTTTCTGCTTCTTCCGAGCTGTGTAATGACGCAAGCACTGTTGAACGGAGGAATTTCCACTGCGCTGCATGCCATACCCCCATTTGGACCTCTGCAGTGTCTAGTCTTGGAGCTGGGCCCTTAGTCTCAATACTCAGGACAATGGGACGAAACTGCAGTCGCTCGAAGTCGGTATGATTGACCGTGGTGGTGGGTGTTGTTCTGCAAAGAGACTCGAGCGCTTGAAAGGACTCTGGCTCCTCTTGTTGTAAGTCGACATATATACAAAAGTCAATCATTTTGGTTCTAATTGACTTGGGTAGCCACATTGAATGCGGCCGAGCAGTGGTGCTACGAGGCATGAGTTAGCATGGGTTTGACGAGTCGGTTGATGGATACTTACGACATTGTAAAGTTGTACAGTCCTCCTCTCGTCTTTCCAGGCTCTCTAAAGACAGCTTCTAGCAGACGCTGGTGTACTTCTGCATTCCAACCTGCTTCTTCATGCCCAAAGTCGCGACAGTCTTTGGCGCATTCATACACCAGCGACACTTCTTGTGGAGAAGGGATACGTCCTGGAAGATGCCCAAAGTCACTAGCACTTTGAAAGAGAACCTCCAAGGGTGTGTGTCTTTGCCTTACAACATGGGGCTTCCAGAATCTCATCACGCAGATTATCAGGGAAAACTCAAGGCCACTCCCGATATCGTTCAAGTTCTGCAAAAGATGGTCAACCTCTGGGCTTGGAGGATTGTCAACTTTGAGATCGCGTATGTCGAAACCTGTATCGTCAATGCGTAGACGCATGATCTGCTGCTTCAATGGCGATGATGAGCGCGATGGATAGGATGAGGCGCTGGAACCCGACATTGACGACGCCTTTGACGGGTTGCGCCTGGGGGCTGTCTCATCTCGAGGTCTCCCAATAGGCGTTTTATAAGGGTCAGCAGGGTCTAGCCGTGGTCGTTTCCGGCCAGTTGGCGTCTCGTCCATATCGTTGGAGATAGTTGGTGGAGGACTTGGCGGTTGGAAGGCTTTGCGTTTATTACAGGGCTTGGGCTGCGATGATGATTGTAATTGCACTGGTAGATATTCAAATGATTCAGGTAATTGTTTGATCATGCGAAAACTCGTGAATCCGGCATTTTACTGTATAATTGCTGGTTATGTTGAATTGTGCTTGTCTTGCGTCTGTTGTTTGTTTTGATGGAGTACCCCTCTTTGACGCAGCAACGCCACGTTAATGTCTCAGGCAGAATGTTACTAGGCTACAACCACTAGTACTGTAACAAGGGCGGCTCGTTGTAATGTGCCGAATTACACAGAATCTGGCCCGTGCACGCGTCGAGGTTCTTCTAAATATAGGCAAGATCATCTTAACCCCACT
This sequence comes from Fusarium redolens, assembly GCF_020744475.1. Classification (NCBI taxonomy): domain Eukaryota; kingdom Fungi; phylum Ascomycota; class Sordariomycetes; order Hypocreales; family Nectriaceae; genus Fusarium; species Fusarium redolens. The sequence continues at coordinate 90,456 of NW_025763708.1, forward strand.
TATTCTTCATTCTCACACTTATCTGACACTATTGTATACTAACCGACTCAAACTAGATACTGAATAAGATATAAAACTTCTTAGCATAATATAAAACTATATAATAGGACCTTAAGACTTGCCTTACTTATATTTCCATAAGTTCTCACACTTATCTGACGACGATGTCTGTTAGACTGCGTTGAACATTCTACTCTAGAATACCAGATAGTAACGGGCCCCGTTACTGTCCGGTCGTTTACAAAAACGCGGAACGGGGCCCGTTTCATAACACGGTGATCCGTGCCATCCTTGCTGAGTTCATTGCTTGTTGGCAAGAGCCAATCATAGGTAACTAAAATAAT